>NC_069502.1:13192268-13255134 GCF_027579735.1 Bombina bombina | reverse complement strand
CAGACTAGGGTGTATGTATTATATGAGACATAGTGAGAAGCACTACACTATAGCTGACAGACTAGGGTGTCTGTATTATATGAGACATAGTGAGAAGCACTACAATATAGCTGACAGACTAGGGTGTATATATTATATGAGACATAGTGAGAAGCACTACAATATAGCTGACAGACTAGGGTGTCTGTATTATATGAGACATAGTGAGAAGCACTACACTATAGCTGACAGACTAGGGTGTCTGTATTATATGAGACATAGTGAGAAGCACTACACTATAGCTGACAGACTAGGGTGTCTGTATTATATGAGACATAGTGAGAAGCACTACACTATAGCTGACAGACTAGGGTGTCTGTATTATATGAGACATAGTGAGAAGCACTACAGTATAGCTGACAGACTAGGGTGTCTGTATTATATGAGACATAGTGAAAAGCACTACACTATAGCTGACAGACTAGGGTGTATGTATTATATGAGACATAGTGAGAAGCACTACACTATAGCTGACAGACTAGGGTGTCTGTATTATATGAGACATAGTGAGAAGCACTACACTATAGCTGACAGACTAGGGTGTATGTATTATATGAGACATAGTGAGAAGCACTACAGTATAGCTGACAGACTAGGGTGTCTGTATTATATGAGACATAGTGAGAAGCACTACACTATAGCTGACAGACTAGGGTGTATATATTATATGAGACATAGTGAGAAGCACTACACTATAGCTGACAGACTAGGGTGTCTGTATTATATGAGACATAGTGAGAAGCATTACGGTATAGCTGGCAGACTAGGGTGTCTGTATTATATAAGACATAGTGAGAAGCACTACACTATAGCTGACAGACTAGGGTGTCTGTATTATATGAGACATAGTGAGAAGCACTACACTATAGCTGACAGACTAGGGTGTCTGTATTATATGAGACATAGTGAGAAGCACTACAGTATAGCTGACAGACTAGGGTGTCTGTATTATATGAGACATAGTGAGAAGCACTACACTATAGCTGACAGACTAGGGTGTATGTATTATATGAGACATAGTGAGAAGCACTACACTATAGCTGACAGACTAGGGTGTCTGTATTATATGAGACATAGTGAGAAGCACTACACTATAGCTGACAGACTAGGGTGTATGTATTATATGAGACATAGTGAGAAGCACTACAGTATAGCTGACAGACTAGGGTGTCTGTATTATATGAGACATAGTGAGAAGCACTACACTATAGCTGACAGACTAGGGTGTATATATTATATGAGACATAGTGAGAAGCTGTTACAGAAGCATTAGTTATTTTGTTGTGAAGAGCTTATTTCCCAGCAGCAATGCCTGAACCAGCAAGCCAGCGCCTAAGAAGGGCTCCAAGAAAACTGTAACAAGTTTCATTTCATAAAGAGTTAACTTTTTTTTTTTTTCAGCTTTTAGAAACTATTGTCTAATCACCTCTGGAGCCAGACTGCTAATTGATAAGATGAACTTGTAAACTTGTTATCTTAAGTACTGTAATCCTATTGTGGCCTGTCAAAGGACAGTGCTCTCTATCTAAATGTGTGATGGGGGATTTTGTGCTTCCCCCCCTCTCCCCCTGGGAGTGCCCTGTGTGCATGTAACCTTAATAAAAAGCAGGCTGGGCATCCCAGTCCTGAGTTCTTGTTTGACCCTCAATCGCAGCGTTGACTCGTTTTTGTGGGCAGAAGGGTATCCTAGCTGTACTACAGCTAAGGGAGATTATTCTATATTTGCGAGACTCATATAGAATACTATGGAAAGCAGCTTCTCCCCTCTTTAGCAATAGGGATCCAGGCTACTAAGCGGTCCATCTCTCAGCGAGACTAAGGGTAACCGTAACATTTGGCGGCAGCGGCGGGATTTTCCTGGATTTCCTAGGAGAGGTACAGAACGGAAAAATTGAAGCGTACAACCCTAAAGGATTTACTTGAAAGCAGAGGGGGGTACGCCAGCAACCGGCCGAGGAGAGAGCTGATCGCAGAATTGACCGAACTGGATCAGAGCTTCACAATGGCGGAAACACCGACCACGATTAGTGACGAAAAAACCAGGATTGTTCGGGAAAGGCTCTCATTATACGGGCCGAACCCCTCCATGGAATTGGTACAGCAGTTGATGGCGGAGGCGGACGAGGATATACGAGAGACTCGAGCCCACGAACTCAACCTAGCGAACGCACACCGCAATGCTGAAGCCCCGCAGGTAATCATCCCTGTCGAAAATGCTGGGAGGCCCAAGATACCCTATGCGGCATTTCGACCCTTCCTAGAGAGCGAGACAGGGATTGATGAATATTTGGCGGACTTCGAAAGGCAATGTGCCCTGCACCAGATTCCCAACAGAGAGTGGCCCACGATATTGTCTGGGAAACTATCCGGGCGAGCCCTGGAAGCCTTTCGTACTCTGGGTGCTGAGGAAGTGACACAGTATGAGCTAGTTAAGGAGACACTGTTGCGACGGTACGCTGTAACTCCGGACACGTATCGCCGACAGTTTCGGGGCACGGAAAAGAAGCCTAACGATACCCATATGGAATGGGCGCACCGAATGCGGAGAGCGGCAAATCACTGGCTGAGCGGAAGTAAAGCGGTGACTGGGGAGGAAATTTTACAATTGTTTCTCTTAGAACATTTTTATAATGGCATGGAACAGCAAGGGAAGGAATGGCTGCGAGACAGGCGGCCTTCTACCTTAGAAGAAGCAGCCAAATTGGCCGATGAACATTATGACTCCCGTCTTCACGAACCCATGAACTACCGAGCTCCAGCACGGGTCGAACCCAGAGAGGTTTACCGTGCACCCCCTCGTGCTGAATTCCGAGCCCTGGTGCCCACAGGGCCCGTCCGACACTCAGGACCACCCAATAACAGCTCTGAGCGTCCCAGACCGACTTGCCACCGATGCAAGCAACCAGGGCATTTCATGGCTATCTGCCCCCTTAATACGCACCAGACACCCAGGAATTACAATTACCCCTCTGGGTCCTATCGTCCGGCCCGGGCCCTCTGTGTTAACCAAGAGGCCCCTATGGAGGGATATGTGGGGCCGCTTCACGAGGCAGACCCTGTATATGCTGCCTCAGATAACCGCCAGCACCATCGGCAGAGGGTATGGCTCGAGGGGCGATCTACCGAGGGATTGCGAGACACAGGGGCTACTATCACGCTGGTACAGAGTCATTTGGTGCCAGAGCACAAGCGATCCGGACAGACTGTGGCCGTTAGAGTGGCGGGGGGGGATGTGTACAAAATTCCAACAGCTAAAGTGCATCTTGATTGGGGAGCGGGAAAGGGGGCTGTGAACGTGGGCCTAATGGATAATTTACCTGCCGAAGTACTACTGGGCAACGATTTGGGCCCCATGACTTCTGCCTATGCTCCAGTATGCAACAACGAGGCGGACCCAGTGACTACACGGGCCCAAGCCCGGACGGAGCGAGAGCTCTCACCAGTGCGGGAGACACAGGTAAGACCTACCCCGACCTTGCCTGACAGGTTAGGCCCCATACCCTGGGACACCCCAGATGCCTTCGAGGCAGAGTCTAAGACTGACCCGACCTTACAAAAGTACCGGGAACGAGCAGAGACCGGAGGGGGCGGGGCAGATAACGAAACATTCTTATGGGAAAAAGGGAAACTATACCGCTGGACAGAGAAAAGGGGACAGCGTAGGCGACAGCTGGTAGTGCCCCACAAATACCGTCAAGAAATCCTCAAAATAGGCCACGACATCCCCTTAGCAGGCCACCTAGCCGTTACCCGTACCCTACACCGCATTACTCACACGTTCTTTTGGCCAGGGGTGCACGCTGACGTTAGAACTTACTGTAACACCTGCGATGTGTGTCAACGAGTAGGAAGGCGAGGCGATCACCCTAAAGCCCAGCTAGTAAATATGCCCATTGTAGAGGAACCCTTCAGCCGGGTTGCTATTGACCTAGTGGGACCACTGGCTACCCCTAGTCCCTCCGGTAAGCGATACATTCTTACCGTAGTGGACTACGCTACCAGGTACCCAGAGGCTGTCGCCCTATCCAACATACAAGCGGATACGGTAGCGAATGCACTAGTACAGGTGTTCTCCCGGGTAGGATTTCCAAAAGAAATCCTATCCGACCGAGGCACCCAATTTACGGCTGAATTGACCCAACAACTCTGGCAGGTTTGCAAAATTAAGTCCCTCCTAAGCTCCCCATACCACCCCCAGACGAACGGGCTGTGTGAGAGGTTCAATGGGACCCTCAAGCAAATGCTCAAGACGTTCACTCAGGAATACCGAGACTGGGAACGCTTCCTGCCGCACCTCCTATTTGCTTATCGGGAGGTGCCCCAGGAAACGACAGGGTTCTCTCCCTTCGAGTTGCTCTACGGAAGAAAGGTACGGGGACCCCTAAACCTGATCCGGGAGCACTGGGAGGGAGAGATGGAGGCTGACGGTGTCCCAATTGTGCCATACGTGCTGGAACTCAGGGACCGAATGGAGCAATTAGCCAAATCCGTGCGGGCTAATCTCCAGTTGGCCCAGAGAAGACAGAAAGTATGGTACGATCGGGGGGCCCGAAAGAGAATCTTCACCATAGGACAAAAGGTGTTAGTACTTAAGCCGGTGAAGACAGACAAATTGCAGGCGTCCTGGCAGGGTCCCTACCAGATCGTAGAGAAAAGGGGAGACACCACTTATGTGATAGCTAGCTGCCACGACAACAATCTTAGAAAGACATTCCATGTAAACATGCTCAAGGAATATTTTGAGCGACCAGAGAACGTGACGGCCGTATGTTGTTCCCCTCAGGAAGACCCCGACAGTTTACCCATTCCAGACCTATTAGAAAAGAGCCTCCCCACAGGTATAGTGGCGCAGGTTCAGATAGGGGACCGACTTAGCCCCACTGAAAGGGAGCAGCTCAACCAACTCCTCCAGTCCAAACACCTCACCTTCTCCCCGAAGCCAGGGTACACTACTTTAACCACCCACCAGGTAGATACTCCGGGACAAGCTCCCTTGCGCCAGGCTCCGTACCGAATCCCCGAAGCAGTTAGGACAGGAATGAAGAAGGAGATCGATGAGATGCTCCAGCTCAGGGTAATTGAGCCCTCCGATAGTCCCTGGGCCTCCCCAGTTGTCTTGGTGCCCAAGAAAGATGGGACCACCCGGTTCTGCGTAGACTATCGGAGGCTCAATGAAAATACCGTGACGGACGCTTACCCTATGCCCAGGGTAGACGAGCTACTCGATCGTATAGCCAGGGGAAATTACCTGACCACTATTGACCTCTGCAAAGGTTACTGGCAGATTCCCCTGGCCCCGGAAGCTATCCCCAAGTCGGCATTCGTCACCCCATTCGGCTTATATCAGTTTAGGGTAATGCCGTTTGGGATGAAGAATGCCCCAGCTACATTCCAGCGCTTGGTGGATAGGCTCCTGGATGGCTTCCAGAGTTTTGCTTGCGCCTACCTGGACGACATAGCGATCCACAGTGAGTCCTGGGAGGACCACTTAGCTCATGTGGGAATGGTTCTGGATCAGATCCGGGCTGCTGGCCTGACTCTGAAGCCAGAAAAATGCCACTTTGGGATGGCCGAGGTACAGTACCTGGGTCACCGGGTGGGGTGTGGAAAGCAGCGACCAGAGCCGGCCAAAATAGAAGCTGTCGCCAATTGGCCCACCCCCATCACTAAGACTCAGGTCCTAGCCTTCCTGGGCACGGCAGGGTACTATAGACGGTTCGTACCAGACTACAGCACACTTGCCAAACCCCTGACTGACTTGACCAAGAAGAACTTACCTCGACAGGTCCTGTGGTCTCCCCACTGTGAAACGGCTTTCCAGGCTCTCAAAAATGCTCTAATTAACGCTCCTGTCTTGGCGGCCCCAGCCCTTAACAAACGTTTTATCGTCCATACCGATGCTTCCATGTTCGGGCTGGGAGCCGTCCTCAGCCAAGTAGGCGAAGATGGAGGGGAGCATCCAGTTGCCTACATCAGCCGGAAGCTCCTGCCCCGCGAAGTCAGCTATGCAGCGGTCGAAAAGGAGTGTTTGGCTTTGGTGTGGGCATTAAAGAAATTGACTCCCTATTTATATGGTCAGGAGTTCACTCTGGTCACCGACCATAACCCGTTGGTGTGGCTGAACCGGGTCTCTGGAGATAACGGCAGGCTATTACGTTGGAGCTTATCGTTGCAAACCTTCAATTTCACCATTACTTACAGACCTGGGAAACAGAATGGCAACGCCGACGGGTTGTCCAGACAAACCGACCTCAGCCCCGCATAACCAGCGGTCTGGACAGCCTTAGTCTGCCCCGAAAAGGGGTCAGACCGTGTCTGCCGGAGTGTTCCACAGAAAGGGAGCAATGTTACAGAAGCATTAGTTATTTTGTTGTGAAGAGCTTATTTCCCAGCAGCAATGCCTGAACCAGCAAGCCAGCGCCTAAGAAGGGCTCCAAGAAAACTGTAACAAGTTTCATTTCATAAAGAGTTAACTTTTTTTTTTTTTCAGCTTTTAGAAACTATTGTCTAATCACCTCTGGAGCCAGACTGCTAATTGATAAGATGAACTTGTAAACTTGTTATCTTAAGTACTGTAATCCTATTGTGGCCTGTCAAAGGACAGTGCTCTCTATCTAAATGTGTGATGGGGGATTTTGTGCTTCCCCCCCTCTCCCCCTGGGAGTGCCCTGTGTGCATGTAACCTTAATAAAAAGCAGGCTGGGCATCCCAGTCCTGAGTTCTTGTTTGACCCTCAATCGCAGCGTTGACTCGTTTTTGTGGGCAGAAGGGTATCCTAGCTGTACTACAGCTAAGGGAGATTATTCTATATTTGCGAGACTCATATAGAATACTATGGAAAGCAGCTTCTCCCCTCTTTAGCAATAGGGATCCAGGCTACTAAGCGGTCCATCTCTCAGCGAGACTAAGGGTAACCGTAACAGAAGCACTACACTATAGCTGACAGACTAGGGTGTCTGTATTATATGAGACATAGTGAGAAGCACTACGGTATAGCTGGCAGACTAGGGTGTCTGTATTATATAAGACATAGTGAGAAGCACTACAGTATAGCTGACAAACTAGGGTGTATATATTATATGAGACATAGTGAGAAGCACTACACTATAGCTGACAGACTAGGGTGTCTGTATTATATGAGACATAGTGAGAAGCACTACAGTATAGCTGACAGACTAGGGTGTCTGTATTATATGAGACATAGTGAGAAGCACTACAGTATAGCTGACAGACTAGGGTGTCTGTATTATATGAGACATAGTGAGAAGCACTACAGTATAGCTGACAGACTAGGGTGCCTGTATTATATGAGACATAGTGAGAAGCACTACAATATAGCTGACAGACTAGGGTGTCTGTATTATATGAGACATAGTGAGAAGCACTACACTATAGCTGACAGACTAGGGTGTCTGTATTATATGAGACATAGTGAGAAGCACTACAGTATAGCTGACAGACTAGGGTGTATATATTATTTGAGACATAGTGAGAAGCACTACACTATAGCTGACAGACTAGGGTGTCTGTATTATATGAGACATAGTGAGAAGCACTACACTATAGCTGACAGACTAGGGTGTCTGTATTATATGAGACATAGTGAGAAGCACTGCACTATAGCTGACAGACTAGGGTGTCTGTATTATATGAGACATAGTGAGAAGCACTACACTATAGCTGACAGACTAGGGTGTCTGTATTATATGAGACATAGTGAGAAGCACTACACTATAGCTGACAGACTAGGGTGTCTGTATTATATGAGACATAGTGAGAAGCACTACAGTATAGCTGACAGACTAGGGTGTATATATTATATGAGACATAGTGAGAAGCACTACAGTATAGCTGACAGACTAGGGTGTCTGTATTATATGAGACATAGTGAGAAGCACTACAGTATAGCTGACAGACTAGGGTGTCTGTATTATATGAGACATAGTGAGAAGCACTGCACTATAGCTGACAGACTAGGGTGTCTGTATTATATGAGACATAGTGAGAAGCACTACACTATAGCTGACAGACTAGGGTGTCTGTATTATATGAGACATAGTGAGAAGCACTACACTATAGCTGACAGACTAGGGTGTCTGTATTATATGAGACATAGTGAGAAGCACTACAGTATAGCTGACAGACTAGGGTGTATATATTATATGAGACATAGTGAGAAGCACTACAGTATAGCTGACAGACTAGGGTGTCTGTATTATATGAGACATAGTGAGAAGCACTACAGTATAGCTGACAGACTAGGGTGTCTGTATTATATGAGACATAGTGAGAAGCACTACAGTATAGCTGACAGACTAGGGTGTCTGTATTATATGAGACATAGTGAGAAGCACTACAGTATAGCTGACAGACTAGGGTGTCTGTATTATATGAGACATAGTGAGAAGCACTACACTATAGCTGACAGACTAGGGTGTCTGTATTATATGAGACATAGTGAGAAGCACTACAGTATAGCTGACAGACTAGGGTGTCTGTATTATATGAGACATAGTGAGAAGCACTACAATATAGCTGACAGACTAGGGTGTCTGTATTATATGAGACATAGTGAGAAGCACTACAGTATAGCTGACAGACTAGGGTGTCTGTATTATATGAGACATAGTGAGAAGCACTACAGTATAGCTGACAGACTAGGGTGTCTGTATTATATGAGACATAGTGAGAAGCACTACACTATAGCTGACAGACTAGGGTGTATTATAGACATAGTGAGAAGCACTACAATAGCTGACAGACTAGGTGTTTATATGAGACATAGTGAGAAGCACTACACTATAGCTGACAGACTAGGGTGTCTGTATTATATGAGACATAGTGAGAAGCACTACACTATAGCTGACAGACTAGGTGTATGTATTATATGAGACATAGTGAGAAGCACTACAGTATAGCTGACAGACTAGGGTGTCTGTATTATATGAGACATAGTGAGAAGCACTACAATATAGCTGACAGACTAGGGTATCTGTATTATATGAGACATAGTGAGAAGCACTACAGTATAGCTGACAGACTAGGGTGTCTGTATTATATGAGACATAGTGAGAAGCACTACACTATAGCTGACAGACTAGGTGTATGTATTATATGAGACATAGTGAGAAGCACTACAGTATAGCTGACAGACTAGGGTATCTGTATTATATGAGACATAGTGAGAAGCACTACACTATAGCTGACAGACTAGGGTATCTGTATTATATGAGACATAGTGAGAAGCACTACAGTATAGCTGACAGACTAGGGTGTATATATTATATGAGACATAGTGAGAAGCACTACACTATAGCTGACAGACTAGGGTGTCTGTATTATATGAGACATAGTGAGAAGCACTACAGTATAGCTGACAGACTAGGGTGTCTGTATTATATGAGACATAGTGAGAAGCACTACAGTATAGCTGACAGACTAGGGTGTCTGTATTATATGAGACATAGTGAGAAGCACTACAGTATAGCTGACAGACTAGGGTGCCTGTATTATATGAGACATAGTGAGAAGCACTACACTATAGCTGACAGACTAGGGTGTATGTATTATATGAGACATAGTGAGAAGCACTACAGTATAGCTGACAGACTAGGGTGTCTGTATTATATGAGACATAGTGAGAAGCACTACACTATAGCTGACAGACTAGGGTGTCTGTATTATATGAGACATAGTGAGAAGCACTACACTATAGCTGACAGACTAGGGTGTATGTATTATATGAGACATAGTGAGAAGCACTACAGTATAGCTGACAGACTAGGGTGTCTGTATTATATGAGACATAGTGAGAAGCACTACAATATAGCTGACAGACTAGGGTGTCTGTATTATATGAGACATAGTGAGAAGCACTACAGTATAGCTGACAGACTAGGGTGTCTGTATTATATGAGACATAGTGAGAAGCACTACACTATAGCTGACAGACTAGGGTGTATGTATTATATGAGACATAGTGAGAAGCACTACAGTATAGCTGACAGACTAGGGTGTCTGTATTATATGAGACATAGTGAGAAGCACTACACTATAGCTGACAGACTAGGGTGTCTGTATTATATGAGACATAGTGAGAAGCACTACAGTATAGCTGACAGACTAGGGTGTATATATTATATGAGACATAGTGAGAAGCACTACACTATAGCTGACAGACTAGGGTGTCTGTATTATATGAGACATAGTGAGAAGCACTACAGTATAGCTGACAGACTAGGGTGTCTGTATTATATGAGACATAGTGAGAAGCACTACAGTATAGCTGACAGACTAGGGTGTCTGTATTATATGAGACATAGTGAGAAGCACTACAGTATAGCTGACAGACTAGGGTGTCTGTATTATATGAGACATAGTGAGAAGCACTACAATATAGCTGACAGACTAGGGTGTCTGTATTATATGAGACATAGTGAGAAGCACTACACTATAGCTGACAGACTAGGGTGTCTGTATTATATGAGACATAGTGAGAAGCACTACAGTATAGCTGACAGACTAGGGTGTATATATTATATGAGACATAGTGAGAAGCACTACACTATAGCTGACAGACTAGGGTGTCTGTATTATATGAGACATAGTGAGAAGCACTACACTATAGCTGACAGACTAGGGTGTCTGTATTATATGAGACATAGTGAGAAGCACTACACTATAGCTGACAGACTAGGGTGTCTGTATTATATGAGACATAGTGAGAAGCACTACACTATAGCTGACAGACTAGGGTGTCTGTATTATATGAGACATAGTGAGAAGCACTACACTATAGCTGACAGACTAGGGTGTCTGTATTATATGAGACATAGTGAGAAGCACTACAGTATAGCTGACAGACTAGGGTGTCTGTATTATATGAGACATAGTGAGAAGCACTACAATATAGCTGACAGACTAGGGTGTCTGTATTATATGAGACATAGTGAGAAGCACTACAGTATAGCTGACAGACTAGGGTGTCTGTATTATATGAGACATAGTGAGAAGCACTACAGTATAGCTGACAGACTAGGGTGTCTGTATTATATGAGACATAGTGAGAAGCACTACAGTATAGCTGACAGACTAGGGTGTCTGTATTATATGAGACATAGTGAGAAGCACTACACTATAGCTGACAGACTAGGGTGTCTGTATTATATGAGACATAGTGAGAAGCACTACACTATAGCTGACAGACTAGGGTGTCTGTATTATATGAGACATAGTGAGAAGCACTACACTATAGCTGACAGACTAGGGTGTCTGTATTATATGAGACATAGTGAGAAGCACTACAGTATAGCTGACAGACTAGGGTGTCTGTATTATATGAGACATAGTGAGAAGCACTACAGTATAGCTGACAGACTAGGGTGTCTGTATTATATGAGACATAGTGAGAAGCACTACAGTATAGCTGACAGACTAGGGTGTCTGTATTATATGAGACATAGTGAGAAGCACTACAGTATAGCTGACAGACTAGGGTGTCTGTATTATATGAGACATAGTGAGAAGCACTACAGTATAGCTGACAGACTAGGGTGTCTGTATTATATGAGACATAGTGAGAAGCACTACACTATAGCTGACAGACTAGGGTGTCTGTATTATATGAGACATAGTGAGAAGCACTACAGTATAGCTGACAGACTAGGGTGTCTGTATTATATGAGACATAGTGAGAAGCACTACAATATAGCTGACAGACTAGGGTGTCTGTATTATATGAGACATAGTGAGAAGCACTACAGTATAGCTGACAGACTAGGGTGTCTGTATTATATGAGACATAGTGAGAAGCACTACAGTATAGCTGACAGACTAGGGTGTCTGTATTATATGAGACATAGTGAGAAGCACTACACTATAGCTGACAGACTAGGGTGTATTATATGACATAGTGAGAAGCACTACACTATAGCTGACAGACTAGGGTGTCTGTATTATATGAGACATAGTGAGAAGCACTACACTATAGCTGACAGACTAGGGTGTCTGTATTATATGAGACATAGTGAGAAGCACTACACTATAGCTGACAGACTAGGGTGTATGTATTATATGAGACATAGTGAGAAGCACTACAGTATAGCTGACAGACTAGGGTGTCTGTATTATATGAGACATAGTGAGAAGCACTACACTATAGCTGACAGACTAGGGTGTCTGTATTATATGAGACATAGTGAGAAGCACTACA
The DNA here is from genome assembly GCF_027579735.1 of Bombina bombina. Classification (NCBI taxonomy): domain Eukaryota; kingdom Metazoa; phylum Chordata; class Amphibia; order Anura; family Bombinatoridae; genus Bombina; species Bombina bombina. The sequence goes on along the minus strand of NC_069502.1, from coordinate 13,242,884 downwards.
CTATAGCTGACAGACTAGGGTGTCTGTATTATATGAGACATAGTGAGAAGCACTACAGTATAGCTGACAGACTAGGGTGTCTGTATTATATGAGACATAGTGAGAAGCACTACAATATAGCTGACAGACTAGGGTGTCTGTATTATATGAGACATAGTGAGAAGCACTACAGTATAGCTGACAGACTAGGGTGTCTGTATTATATGAGACATAGTGAGAAGCACTACACTATAGCTGACAGACTAGGGTGTCTGTATTATATGAGACATAGTGAGAAGCACTACAGTATAGCTGACAGACTAGGGTGTCTGTATTATATGAGACATAGTGAGAAGCACTACACTATAGCTGACAGACTAGGGTGTCTGTATTATATGAGACATAGTGAGAAGCACTACAATATAGCTGACAGACTAGGGTGTCTGTATTATATGAGACATAGTGAGAAGCACTACACTATAGCTGACAGACTAGGGTGTCTGTATTATATGAGACATAGTGAGAAGCACTACAATATAGCTGACAGACTAGGGTGTCTGTATTATATGAGACATAGTGAGAAGCACTACAATATAGCTGACAGACTAGGGTGTCTGTATTATATGAGACATAGTGAGAAGCACTACACTATAGCTGACAGACTAGGGTGTATATATTATATGAGACATAGTGAGAAGCACTACAATATAGCTGACAGACTAGGGTGTCTGTATTATATGAGACATAGTGAGAAGCACTACACTATAGCTGACAGACTAGGGTGTCTGTATTATATGAGACATAGTGAGAAGCACTACAATATAGCTGACAGACTAGGGTGTCTGTATTATATGAGACATAGTGAGAAGCACTACAATATAGCTGACAGACTAGGGTGTCTGTATTATATGAGACATAGTGAGAAGCACTACACTATAGCTGACAGACTAGGGTGTCTGTATTATATGAGACATAGTGAGAAGCACTACACTATAGCTGACAGACTAGGGTGTCTGTATTATATGAGACATAGTGAGAAGCACTACAGTATAGCTGACAGACTAGGGTGTCTGTATTATATGAGACATAGTGAGAAGCACTACAATATAGCTGACAGACTAGGGTGTATGTATTATATGAGACATAGTGAGAAGCACTACACTATAGCTGACAGACTAGGGTGTCTGTATTATATGAGACATAGTGAGAAGCACTACAATATAGCTGACAGACTAGGGTGTCTGTATTATATGAGACATAGTGAGAAGCACTACAATATAGCTGACAGACTAGGGTGTCTGTATTATATGAGACATAGTGAGAAGCACTACACTATAGCTGACAGACTAGGGTGTCTGTATTATATGAGACATAGTGAGAAGCACTACACTATAGCTGACAGACTAGGGTGTCTGTATTATATGAGACATAGTGAGAAGCACTACAGTATAGCTGACAGACTAGGGTGTCTGTATTATATGAGACATAGTGAGAAGCACTACAATATAGCTGACAGACTAGGGTGTATATATTATATGAGACATAGTGAGAAGCACTACACTATAGCTGACAGACTAGGGTGTCTGTATTATATGAGACATAGTGAGAAGCACTACAGTATAGCTGACAGACTAGGGTGTCTGTATTGTATGAGACATAGTGAGAAGCACTACACTATAGCTGACAGACTAGGGTGTCTGTATTATATGAGACATAGTGAGAAGCACTACACTATAGCTGACAGACTAGGGTGTCTGTATTATATGAGACATAATGAGAAGCACTACACTATAGCTGACAGACTAGGTGTATGTATTATATGAGACATAGTGAGAAGCACTACAGTATAGCTGACAGACTAGGGTGTCTGTATTATATGAGACATAGTGAGAAGCACTACAATATAGCTGACAGACTAGGGTATCTGTATTATATGAGACATAGTGAGAAGCACTACAGTATAGCTGACAGACTAGGGTGTCTGTATTATATGAGACATAATGAGAAGCACTACACTATAGCTGACAGACTAGGTGTATGTATTATATGAGACATAGTGAGAAGCACTACAGTATAGCTGACAGACTAGGGTGTCTGTATTATATGAGACATAATGAGAAGCACTACACTATAGCTGACAGACTAGGGTGTATGTATTATATGAGACATAGTGAGAAGCACTACACTATAGCTGACAGACTAGGGTATCTGTATTATATGAGACATAGTGAGAAGCACTACAATATAGCTGACAGACTAGGGTGTATGTATTATATGAGACATAGTGAGAAGCACTACACTATAGCTGACAGACTAGGGTGTCTGTATTATATGAGACATAGTGAGAAGCACTACAATATAGCTGACAGACTAGGGTGTCTGTATTATATGAGACATAGTGAGAAGCACTACAATATAGCTGACAGACTAGGGTGTCTGTATTATATGAGACATAGTGAGAAGCACTACACTATAGCTGACAGACTAGGGTGTATATATTATATGAGACATAGTGAGAAGCACTACAATATAGCTGACACACTAGGGTGTCTGTATTATATGAGACATAATGAGAAGCACTACACTATAGCTGACAGACTAGGGTGCCTGTATTATATGAGACATAGTGAGAAGCACTACAATATAGCTGACAGACTAGGGTGTCTGTATTATATGAGACATAGTGAGAAGCACTACAGTATAGCTGACAGACTAGGGTGTCTGTATTATATGAGACATAGTGAGAAGCACTACACTATAGCTGACAGACTAGGGTGTCTGTATTATATGAGACATAGTGAGAAGCACTACAGTATAGCTGACAGACTAGGGTGTATATATTATATGAGACATAGTGAGAAGCACTACACTATAGCTGACAGACTAGGGTGTCTGTATTATATGAGACATAGTGAGAAGCACTACACTATAGCTGACAGACTAGGGTGTCTGTATTATATGAGACATAGTGAGAAGCACTACAGTATAGCTGACAGACTAGGTGTCTGTATTATATGAGACATAATGAGAAGCACTACACTATAGCTGACAGACTAGGGTGTCTGTATTATATGAGACATAGTGAGAAGCACTACACTATAGCTGACAGACTAGGGTGTCTGTATTATATGAGACATAGTGAGAAGCACTACAGTATAGCTGACAGACTAGGGTGTCTGTATTATATGAGACATAGTGAGAAGCACTACAGTATAGCTGACAGACTAGGGTGTCTGTATTATATGAGACATAGTGAGAAGCACTACACTATAGCTGACAGACTAGGGTGTCTGTATTATATGAGACATAGTGAGAAGCACTACAATATAGCTGACAGACTAGGGTGTCTGTATTATATGAGACATAGTGAGAAGCACTACAGTATAGCTGACAGACTAGGTGTATGTATTATATGAGACATAGTGAGAAGCACTACAATATAGCTGACAGACTAGGGTGTCTGTATTATATGAGACATAGTGAGAAGCACTACAATATAGCTGACAGACTAGGGTGTCTGTATTATATGAGACATAGTGAGAAGCACTACACTATAGCTGACAGACTAGGGTGTCTGTATTATATGAGACATAGTGAGAAGCACTACAGTATAGCTGACAGACTAGGGTGTATGTATTATATGAGACATAATGAGAAGCACTACACTATAGCTGACAGACTAGGGTATATGTATTATATGAGACATAGTGAGAAGCACTACAGTATAGCTGACAGACTAGGGTGTCTGTATTATATGAGACATAGTGAGAAGCACTACAGTATAGCTGACAGACTAGGGTGTCTGTATTATATGAGACATAGTGAGAAGCACTACAATATAGCTGACAGACTAGGGTGTCTGTATTATATGAGACATAGTGAGAAGCACTACACTATAGCTGACAGACTAGGTGTCTGTATTATATGAGACATAGTGAGAAGCACTACAGTATAGCTGACAGACTAGGGTGTCTGTATTATATGAGATATAGTGAGAAGCACTACAGTATAGCTGACAGACTAGGGTGCCTGTATTATATGAGACATAGTGAGAAGCACTACAGTATAGCTGACAGACTAGGGTGTCTGTATTATATGAGACATAGTGAGAAGCACTACAATATAGCTGACAGACTAGGGTGTCTGTATTATATGAGACATAGTGAGAAGCACTACACTATAGCTGACAGACTAGGGTGTATATATTATATGAGACATAGTGAGAAGCACTACAATATAGCTGACAGACTAGGGTGTCTGTATTATATGAGACATAGTGAGAAGCACTACAGTATAGCTGACAGACTAGGGTGTCTGTATTATATGAGACATAGTGAGACGCACTACAGTATAGCTGACAGACTAGGGTGTCTGTATTATATGAGACATAGTGAGAAGCACTACAGTATAGCTGACAGACTAGGGTGTATATATTATATGAGACATAGTGAGAAGCACTACAGTATAGCTGACAGACTAGGGTGTCTGTATTATATGAGACATAGTGAGAAGCACTACACTATAGCTGACAGACTAGGGTGTCTGTATTATATGAGACATAGTGAGAAGCACTACAATATAGCTGACAGACTAGGGTGTCTGTATTATTTGAGACATAGTGAGAAGCACTACAGTATAGCTGACAGACTAGGGTGTCTGTATTATATGAGACATAGTGAGAAGCACTACAATATAGCTGACAGACTAGGGTGTCTGTATTATATGAGACATAGTGAGAAGCACTACACTATAGCTGACAGACTAGGGTGTATATATTATATGAGACATAGTGAGAAGCACTACACTATAGCTGACAGACTAGGGTGTCTGTTTTATATGAGACATAGTGAGAAGCACTACACTATAGCTGACAGACTAGGGTGTCTGTATTATATGAGACATAGTGAGAAGCACTACAATATAGCTGACAGACTAGGGTGTCTGTATTATATGAGACATAGTGAGAAGCACTACAATATAGCTGACAGACTAGGGTGTATATATTATATGAGACATAGTGAGAAGCACTACACTATAGCTGACAGACTAGGGTGTCTGTATTATATGAGACATAATGAGAAGCACTACACTATAGCTGACAGACTAGGGTGTCTGTATTATATGAGACATAGTGAGAAGCACTACAGTATAGCTGACAGACTAGGGTGTCTGTATTATATGAGACATAGTGAGAAGCACTACACTATAGCTGACAGACTAGGGTGTATATATTATATGAGACATAGTGAGAAGCACTACAATATAGCTGACATACTAGGGTGTCTGTATTATATAAGAGTCACAAGCTACATACACACAGTTACTGTCACTTGTAAGTGTCACAAGCTTCATACACACAGTTACTGTCACTTGTAAGTGTCACAAGCTTCATACACACAGGTACTGTCACATTTAATTGTCACAAGCTTCATATACACAGTTACTATCACATGTAAGTGTCACAAGCTTCATACACACAGTTACTGTCACATGTAAGTGTCACAAGCTTCATACACACAGGTACTGTCACATGTAATTGTCACAAGCTTCATACACACAGGTACTGTCACATGTAAGTGTCGCAAGCTTCATACACACAGGTACTGTCACATGTGTTGCAAGCTACATACACACAGGTACTGTCACATGTAAGTGTCACAAGCTTCATACACACAGGTACTGTCACATGTAAGTGTTGCATGCTACATACTCACAGGTACTGTCACATGTAAGTGTCGCAAGCTACATACACACAGGTACTGTCACATGTAAGTGTCACAAGCTACATACACACAGGTACTGTCAAATGTAAGTGTCACAAGCTACATACACACAGTACTGTCACATGTAAGTGTCACAAGCTTCATACACACAGGTACTGTCACATGTAAGTGTCACAAGCTTCATACACACAGGTACTGTCACATGTAAGTGTTACAAGCTACATACACACAGGTACTGTCACATGTAAGTGTCGCAAGCTACATACACACAGGTACTGTTACATGTAAGTGTTACAAGCTACATACACACAGGTACTGTCACATGTAAGTGTCACAAGCTACATACACACAGTACTGTCACATGTAAGTGTCACAAGATTCATACACACAGGTACTGTCACATGTAATTGTCACAAGCTTCATACACATATGTACTGTCACATGTAAGTGTCACAACTACATACACACAGGTACTGTCACATGTAAGTGTCACAAGCTACATACACACAGGTACTGTCACATGTAACTGTCACAAGCTACATACAAACAGGTACTGTCACATGTAAGTGTCACAAGCTACATACACATAGGTGCTTTGACATGTAAGTTTCACAAGCTACATACACACAGGTACTGTCACATGTAAGTGTCATAAGCTACATACACACAGGTACTGTCACATGTAAGTGTCACAAGCTACATACACACAGGTACTGTCACATGTAAGTGTCACAAGCTACATACACACAGGTACTGTCACATGTAAGTGTCACAAGCTACATACACACAGGTACTATCATATGTAAGTGTCACAAGCTACATACACACAGGTACTGTCACATGTAAGTGTAACAAGCTACATACACACAGGTACTGTCACATGTAAGTGTAACAAGCTACATACACATAGGTACTGTCACATGTAAGTTTCACAAGCTACATACACACAGGTACTGTCACATGTAAGTGTCACAAGCTTCATGCACACAGGTACTGTCACATGTAAGTGTCACAAACTACATACACACAGGTACTGTCACATGTAAGTATCACAAGCTACATACACATAGGTACTGTCACATGTAAGTGTCACAAGCTACATACACACAGGTACTGTCACATGTAACTGTCACAAGCTACATACACACAGGTACTGTCACATGTAAGTGTCACATGCTACATACACACAGGTACTGTCACATGTAAGTGTCACAAGCTTCATACACACAGTTACTGTCACATGTAAGTGTCACAAGCTACATACACACAGGTACTGTCACATGTAAGTGTCACAAGCTTCATACACACAGTTACTGTCACATGTAAGTGTCACAAGCTACATACACACAGTACAGACAGTGGAGGGCAGCATAGCCCAGAACGAACATAAGAATGAAGGCCCTTAGGAGTGAGCTGCTGTGAAGTGGCAACAATGTTGCATTTTTGTGGGTGGGTACAGGGCTCAACTTTAAGAAACCAAGCTACAGGCCCCAATCCCTCTTTCCAGCTTGTCTTCACAGCTTGCAGGATCTGTCATGCTGTCTGATACCAGTTTGCTGCAGCATGGATTGTTCAGAGCTAGCTCTAGTGGTCTGGTAGATAGCTAAGCGGCCTAGCAATCAGAGGATTGGCAGTTTGAATCCAGCAGCAGCTGATTTTCCACCACAGATCCTGTGAGAGTGGAGGAGTTGGAAGAATTTATGATTGTGGACTTTGAAGCTGAAGAAGATGTTGTGCCATGTTAACCCCAGGACCCGGTGAGTCGCTCCCCGGTTTTTCCTCCTATTTGTATCCTGTGGGCCCGGGGTTCCCCCCCCTCCCTCTTGGCCTCTTCATCTGCCCGCTTGATAATGTAGTCCCTGCTTTGTCTCCCTGTCCCCCTCCCATTTAGCCATGTGGGGGCTGTGTCTGGGGTTACTTTCCCAGCATCGCGAATGCTGCCCCTAAGGTGTCGGTAGTGGGCCTAGTGGGAGCATTCCCTTACCTTCTCCGTCGGCCACGACGTGCGCTCCTCCAGTCCTTAGCGGTTCAGTCTGGCGGTAGTTTCCCCTTCGGTAATGGTGGCTTTGGGTCTCCTCATCCGTCTCTGGCTCGTTGGTCTGCAGGCGCGGGAACCGTCATCCACGCGGGCGGCCATGTCCGCTTCCGGACTGGCATTCGGGCAGCGGCAGCAAAGCGAGTAGCGTTGTCTTCGCCTCCGGGGTGCTCAGGTGAGAGAGGAGTGTCTCGGGGGGGGGGGGGGGGCGAGGCACGTGGGGGGTACGCAGCTTGGCACAGGGGTACAGGGCTCGCGTGGGGGCAATTTGTCCAGTGCTTTAGGGGGCCAAGGCCAAGAAGCCTCGTGGGGGCAATATGTTTGGCGCTTTAATGGACTTAGGCCCAGAGCCACGTGGGGACAATTTTCAGGATGGTGAGCTCAGATGGGGGGCAATTTCTGGTGATTATGAGCAGGCCGCAGGCCTGACCGGGTATACGTCAGTAGATATGGATAATTTAGGGCCTCAGTCATTGCCTGCAGGTGTGGCCCTCAGCGTGGCCTCCCTGGGTGTCACCACTAGGGTTTCTCCCCCCCCCCCAAAAAAAGGCCCCTATCACCCCCCCCCCAAGTTATGTCAGGGGGTCCCTGCGAGTGCAGTTCAGGTTGTGGGCAGGCAGGTTCAGTTTGCTGAAGCAGTATTGAATGTACATGTGGGCAGTGTGTCTGAGGGTGTGGAGTCTGCTTGTGGCACAAGGCGCAGGAGTGTTAGTCCTGGGGGGTTGATGACATTGTTGATCGGCCTTTGTCCTCTCCCCGTGGTACTCCTCTCTTTCATTTTTCATTACAGAAAATCATGGATTCTCAGAATGAGTTAGCGGCCATGCAGTCCGGTGCAGTTGGTATTGAAGAGGAGGAGCGGAGTCGAGAACAGCCGTCAACGTCCTCTGATCCCCTGCCTGTGCAGCGCCCCTCTTGGAGCTGGAGAGCATGGAATCGCAAGAAGTGGTGAATCTCATGGAGCCACAGAATGCTTGGGTGCAAATGCAGTCCAGTCCAGGTGGTCGTGGCAAGGAAGAGTACAGCTACCCTTCTTGGAACTGGTGAGACCATTTTATCTTTCAGGCATAGGGGCTTTAGTTCATCTTCGGATGATTCTGGGTCTGAGTGAGTGAGAGGTCCCTGGGGTGGGAGGCTAAAGGGCAGATGGGAATGTATAAGATGATGAAGTGGTTAGTCAAGGTGCGTAAGGCCATGGGTCCTCCCCCTCTCCCCTGGTTCCTCTCGCTAGAGCCCCGTGTTCCATTGCAGATCCCTGGGGCGACAGCTGGGCGTACAACGGCATGTATGGGGACAAGCACAAGCGGCCCTCTAACTAAGCCTTCTCAAGCATCTGAAGTCCAAAACTGTTAGACGCATTCAAGAGGGTAAATATGTGGATAGGTTTGAGCTTTCGGCCAAGGTCTATCACTAAAAAGATATGGCGGTGTTACGTCACTAAACTTCCCGATCGGGCTGTGAATATCCTCAAATATCAAGAGGCCATCTAAACCGCTTATGGCGGGATTATGACGTCGCGTTCGGCGAAAGATGGTTGGTAATCCCCTCCTGATTTCAGCGACGTAGATTCATGGTTAGGGGCACAGTTGGGGCCTGAAAAGCCTTTTTGCCCGGGCAGGTCTCTGCTGGGCCTCCTGGCAATCGGGCACCTTAGCGCTCTCAACGGCGTCCCACAGGTATTGCTGTGCAATTCCAGAATAAGCTCTTCCCCAAAGGGCCGGCATGTGTTTTTTGCCACGTGAGTGAGCATCGCTGGATGGCCACTCTGATTGGAGTGTAACAGATCCCACGACGCGGGCCAGTCGCAAGAGCAGCCTTGTTCCAGTTCCAAACCTTTCACTGCTGGAAAGGGTGGCCACCCCACTGAGGGTAGCCGTAATTGGAAAATGATTGTTTTTATCCGGATAGGAGGGTGGCTGCCTTGCTAGGCAGCGGCCTCCGCCAGGGATTCATTATCCCCTTCAGCTTCACAGTAGAGGGTTTCCCTGTTCGGAGGAATCCGAAATCGGCATACAAATTTCCTAGCGTTGTGAGGAAAAAGATGGACAAGGAGATTGCTTTGGGCCGCATGGCTGGCTCATTTGTGGAGATTCCGATTCGGGGGTTGGTTTCTCTCTCCTCCTGGGGTTGTTCCTACAAAGGAGCTGGGTAAGTCTCGGCTCATCCAGCACCTTTCCTTCCCTAAAGGGAGGTCGGTCAATAACACTATTTCCCCTGAGATCAGTTCGGTTCACTACCAGTCCTTTTATGATGTGTTAGCACTGGTATGGAGGGCAGGGGCTGGGGCCCCTTTCTGGCAAAACTGGATGCGGTATCAGCATTTCGGCTGCTTCCCATTCACCCCTCCTCCTTTTGCCTCATGGGATGTTGGCGTGAGGGCAAGTATTTTGTGGACGAAAGCCTGCCTATGAGCTGTTCTATATCGTGTGCTCATTTTGAAGCCTTCAGAGCTTCTTACACTGGGCCATCTCAGTGATTGCTGATTTTTGATGGCCTGGCACATTGCCTGGATGATTTCCTGCTGCTTGGATATGCTGGATACGCTGAGTGCGCTTTCCTAATGAAGGTGATTCGATTTTGCTGGCCAGAATGGGTGTCCCTCTGGCGGAGGGTGAGACCTAGTGCCTTTGCATGTGTCTTACCTTTTGGGTATCAAGATTGACTCATCGTTAAGCAGTGTCATTTGCTACAAGATAAGATTGCCCGTATGGTGGGTACGGTTCGGGAAACCGGGTCCTTTGTTTGTTCCATAAAGGATCTCCAGACCATGTTGGGTCTTCTGAATTTAGCCGGTAGGATTATTCCTATAAACAGAATTTTTCTTCGGCGGCTCGCAGCGCAGTCGTGCGGGGAGTGGTCCCAAGCGAGTGAGTTTTGCGTAATGGCAAAAATGTTTGATGACTTTGCAGTATGGGAACAATTCCTGAACCATTTTAATGGGATCTGCTTATGGCGGAAGGCTGTTTCTTCCAACATGGTAATTCAGTTGTTCACTGATGCGGCAGGGTCTCACTGGTGTGGATCCTTCTTGTCCGGTCACTGGAGTGCCGGCCCATGGCCTTGGTCATGGGTTCCAAGTGGCTTGTTAAGAAATTTTGCCTGTTGGAGCTCTTCCACATTATTGTTGCCTTCGAGGTCTAGCGTGAGCAGCTAAGGGATCAAGAGGTCATGTTCTGGATGGATAACAGCGTCGTTTTGCTGTTAACATGCTCTTGTGGGGATCTCCCCCGGTAGTGCGGTACCCTCGCCTACTGGTGCTGAAGTGTCTGCACCCGGCGTCCAGAATAGAATTGCTGATGTGCTCTCTCGTTTTCAATGGAAAGCATTCTATGCGTTGGTTCCTCAGGCGGATATTAACAGAGTAGTTTGTTCCAATTATCTATGGCAGGTAGCGCAGGTGGGAGATCTTTGATTGCTATGATCCGTTTTTTCACTGGCCCCCTCTACTTGGATCGCTTATGTGAAGCATTGGTCTAAATAGATCACCTTCTGTGATAGGACGAGCCGGCCATCTTGTGAGGTTGTTCAATGGGGTCCTTAGGAATGGATCAATGGGCTTAAAGGTAATGGGGTTTTTCTAAAGGGTCAGTCGGCTCTCAGCTGACTGCCGTGTCCTTCTTCTGTAAACTTTATGGCCTCTCGGACTCTTCAAGAACCTTCCTGGTCGGGCAGGTGTTGAGGGGCTGGGGGCGTATGGTGCCCAGAACAAGGGACGTTAGGGAGCCCGTTACCATCAAGAGATTGGTGTTCCTGTGTCAAACTGTGCTTGTGGTGTGTTCTCCTGCCGACAAGGGTACCCGTTCTCCGCTGCCTTTGGGCTGGCTTTTCACGGGGCACTTAGGGTGAGGGAATTGCGCCCCCCCTTGAGGAACAAGCCCGGGGGTCTGTAGGCCTCCCACGTCAAGAACGACGAGGCATATGTTCTAATTTTCCTCTCCAGATCAAAGACAGACCAAGAAGGTAAAGGAGTTGGACGTCTTTACCCGCCACGTGGGCTCAGTTTGTTGCCCAGTAAGGTTGCTTAGGACCTATATGGGTCTTACGAAAGACTTACGATAGGACCTCACCGGTCTTACGATAGACTTGCAACCCGGAGCCATTCCTCCTTGGGGCCGGGTGTACCCTCTGTCTGTTTCAGAGAATTGTGCTATGGAGGAGTATGTTGCTGATGCTCTGTCTCGGGGGATCATCTGCAAATCTTGCTCTCCTGCAGGGGCTGGCGTCTTCTTTATGAAGAAAAAGGGTGGCAAGTTAAGACCATGTATCGATTATAGGGGTCTTAATCGTCTTACCATAAAGAATGCTTACCCTATTCCGCTCATTACGGAACTATTTGACCGCCTCAAGGGAGCTACGATCTTTACTAAACTTGATTTGAGATGAGCGTACAATCTCGTTAGCATTAAGGAGGGTCACGAATGGAAAACAGCATTTAACACCAGGAGCGGGCATTATGAGTATCTTGTAATGCCCTTTGGCCTATGTAATGCTCCTGCTGTTTTTCAGAAATTTATTAATGACGTCCTACGAGATATGTTGCAATAGTGTGTTGTGGTGTACTTAGACGACATCCTCATACACTCACCCACACTTGAGGCTCATCATTCTGATGTTACACGGGTTCTTCAGAGACTACGTGAGAACGGCCTGTTTTGTAAACTTGAGAAATGTGAGTTCCATCAGACTCAAGTAACCTTCCTAGGTTATGTTATCTCCGTTGCAGGGTTCTCCATGGATCCTGACAAGTTATCTGCAATTCTGCAGTGGCCTCGTCCAGTTGGTCTTCGGTCTATTCAACGTTTTTTGGGGTTCACCAATTACTATGGAAAGTTTATTAAAAACTTTTCTTCCTTGGTCAAACCTATCACAGACATGACCCGTAAAGAGAATGATCCACTCTATTGGTCACCTACTGCCATTGAGGCCTTTTATAGTCTTAAGACTGCCGTGCTGCCGCTCCAGTGCTGGCTCATCCTAACCCTGTCCTGCCTTTCGTTCTTGAGGTCGATGCATCTGAGACTGGAGTAGGTGCCCTCTTGTCTCAACGTCCTACGCCTGATGGTTCCTTGCATCCGTGTGGTTTCTTCTCTAAGAAATTGTCTCCAGCGGAGTGCAATTATGAAATTGGCGACAGGGAATTACTGGCCATAATTTTGGCACTCAAGGAATGGAGGCATCTTCTCGAGGGTACTAGTGTGCCAGTTCTCATTCTTACTGACCACAAGAATTTAACTTATCTATCTGAAGCAAAATGTTTGACGCCCCGACAGGCCAGATGGGCGCTATTTTTGTCTCGATTTAATTATGTGGTCTCCTACCTGCCTGGTAGTAAGAATGTTAGGGCTGATGCCCTCTCTCGCCAATTTTCGCCTCTGTCCAAGGAGGAGTCTGTACCTACTCCTGTTATACCTCCTGACCATATTTTGGCTACCATATGTACTAATTTGACTTCTCCTTTGGGGGAGGAGATCCTGGCTGCACAAACCAATGCACCGCCTGAGAAACCTAGTGGTAAGTGTTTTGTTCCTGAGAATCTTCTAACTAAACTTTGGCACACTTACCACTATCCTAAAGCCGCAGGTCACCCAGGCAAGAACCAAATTATTTGGTCTGTCACTCGATAATTTTGGTGGCCAGCTCTTCATTCTGATGTTGCCTTCTGCTCAGTTTGTGCACAGAATAAGACTCATCAACGTCTTCCTGTGGGTCTTCTTCACCCTATTGCTAATGGTGAGCGTCCTTGGACACATCTTTCCATGGACTTCATTGTTGAGCTCCCTGTTTCCAATTGCAATACTGTTATCCTTATGGTGGTTGACCGTTTTTCTAAAATGTCACATTGCATTCCCTTGAAGAAGTTGCCTACTGCTCAGGAGCTTGCTTCAAATTTTTGCCCGGGAGGTCTTCCATTTACATGGGTTACCCAAGGAGATAGTGTCGGACCGGGGTAGCCAGTTTGTCTCCAGATTTTGGCATTCCTTTTGTGCTCAAATTGGGATCCAGCTCTCCTTCTCCTTGGCATATCACCCTCAATCCAATGGGGCTGCGGAACGGTCTAATCAAGCTCTAGAACAGTTCCTCCATTGCTATGTCTCAGATCACCACAATAATTGGTCTGAACTGTTACCTTGGGCAGAGTTTGCTCATAATAGTGCTATTAATGCTTCCTCCAAGTTATCCCCGTTCATGGCGAATTATGGGTTTCAACCATCCTTGTTGCCCGATTCATTCATGTCTCAGGGTATTCCGGCTTTGGAGGAGCATCTCCGGCAACTCTGTTCCACGTGGGTGCAGATTCAGGATTGCCTTCATCGTTCTATGCAGCGCCAAAAGTTCCAGGCTGATCGTAGGCGTCTGCCCGCACCTTCCTACCAGGTTGGTGAGAGAGTTTGGCTGTCCTCCCGCAACTTGAACCTTTTTGTGCCTTCCAATAAATTGGCTCCCCGTTATGTTGGTCCTTTTCGAATACTCTGATGGGTTAATCCTGTGGCCTACGCTCTTGACCTTCCTCCTGCTATGCGCATCTCCAATGTTTTTCATGTCTCCCTCTTGAAACCATTGGTTTATAATCGATTTACCACAGTGCTGCCTCGTCCCCGTCCTATCTTTGTTGACAACCATGAGGAGTATGAGGTCAGCAGCATTATTGACTCTCATATGTCCAGGGGCCGTGTACAGTATTTGGTTCACTGGAGGGGCTACGGTCCGGAGGAGCGTTCTTGGGTTCCCTCCTCTGATGTTCATGCTCCCGCTCTCCTTCATGCCTTCCATGCACGTTTCCCCAATAAGCCTTTTGTCCTCCCGCAGGAGAGGGGTCGTTGAGGGGAGGGTACTGTCAGGATTTTTCCCTGTTGTGTTTGCCATGTGCTGCTGGCAGCCATTTTACTCACTTCGCTTCCTGACTTGGTGCATTGTGGGGGATGCTGCTCACTTCCTGCACTTCCTTTTATGGCCAGACTGTTGTGCATCATCCATGTGAGACAGGATGCAGTCTCAGAATTGTGATGTCATCATTTATTATTTAAAGGGCCAATGTTCAGTATGCTTTGCCTTTGCGTTGTCTAAGACCTGTTTGTGAGAGTTCCTGTGTATTACCTGGTTACCTGACATCCTTCCTGGTTCCTGATCTCTGGCTTGTTCCTGACTCTGCTGTTCTCCTTGTTCCTGATTCTGGCTCGTCTGACTTTTCGCTTTGGCTCCTGACTCGGCTCGTCTGACTCCTGGCTTGTTATTTGACTTGTGGACTTTTTATTATTTTTTGCTATTAATAAAGGTGTGATTATTTTTGCACTTCTCATCTCAGTCTGATTCCTGGCACCCTGACACAGGCAGGTCGGCGGAAGAAGTCCACAAGGCGTTCCAGGCCTCCTGTGTGTCTGAGTCCCGATGTGGGCCGGCGCCCTGCTGGTGGGAAGAAAACTGGCTCCGGGTCTGGTAGGAGTCTTGCTGGTCCGGTGGTGTTCCTGGGTGCAGCAGCGGAGGCGGAAAAAAATGGCTGTGACGTCATCAGAGGCGGGGAGCAGCGGAACACTGGAGCTGAGGGCTATATCTGTCCCTGCTACCAAGCAGGGTAAAGTCAGTATGAAAATGGCTCACGGCCCTAGAGGGCCTGATGTTGAGGTGGCAGGTCTTACTGGGGAGCAGGTCATTGACGATATGGGTGTGCCTGATGTGTATTTTGGGGGTATTGTGGAGGACAGTGGTAGTGAGGGGGAGGGGATTGGGCCTGATGCGCAGGGAGAGTTGAGTGGTGTGGAAGCTAGGGCAAATCAATCCGGCCATATTTTTGCAGGCCCTGGGCCTAGTGGGGGAGGTTTTTCTGGGGAGGATGTGCCATTACTCACTGCTAAGCATAGGGGGGTGTTAGTGGATATGGAGTATGGGTCTGAGGAGAAGGAGGAGGAATTTGAGTTAGATACAGGTGTAGTTGAGCTGTATTTAAACTCCTCAGAAGAAGAATTTGTCCCTCCTTCCCCTGGGGTCACTGTTAAGTCTGTGGAGCACTTTGGGGGGTCTAATGTTAAGCCTGATGCTGGTAGGGCCCATGGTGTTTGCAGCTCCCCTCCCAGGGTCCCTGTTTCTGTGAGGAGGGTTACGGGTGCTGATGTGGGTGACTCACATGTCAGTTTTTCTTTTGCAGACGCTAGTTCCACAGGGCAATGGCCAGAGCCTCAGCCTGGTCCATCCACAGCGGCAGATGTTTTTGACGGCCTTGAGGAGGACTTCTCTGGCCTGCACGGCTCCTGGACTGACTCTATTCGTCTGGAGCCTGATGACTTCGTGCAGCAGGAAGTGCATCCTGTTGGTGGAAGCCAGGAGAGACGGGGGGTTATTCCGAGGGTGGGTGAGATGGCGAGTGGTAGCGGTGTGGCCAGGGCTGGTACAACCTCCGACCGTGGGGCTAGAAGGGGGTAGTCGGCCAACCAGGCCTGGAGATGGTGTTGGTTTAGGGAGGGGTAGGTCACGGCGACAGCCTGTGGCAGAGGTTACGTGGCCTGGTGGAGATGGTTATGGAGCTCCCAAGAGAGGTAGGGGTGTTTACGGCTAGGGGGTCCAGCCTTATTAGGGGGGGAGGGGCGGGAGAGGTGTTGTACAAGGGGACATGTATTCACGTGATGCTGTTTTTCAGGATCAACCACGGCAGTCGTGCCAGCAGGTACGGTCGGCTGTCAGGATTCCAGACAGAGGTGAAAGGATTACGGAGCAGCGCATCGGCGGGCTCCAGACGGCGCTTGTCAGCTTCCCAAGTGGTCAGCGTTGGGCAGAGACTTTAGCAGGTGAGACAGGTTTAATTGCTGTACAAAGGGGGGGTTTAGGGGAGTCTAGTGCTCAGGAAGCGAGTTGTGATTCAGTGACTGGGAGAGTCGTGGCTGGCTTAAGGGATTTACTGTCGAAGTTGGAGGGGGTTCCCTCTGCTGCGGGGTCTTCCGTGGAGAGGTCGTGGTTACCTCTGGCTGGGGTTCCGGTCGTTCAGGATTTAGGGAGGAGCGAGGTTAGTGGGGTACATGTCTCGGGGTACAAGGAGGGTGTTGTGGGTGCAGGGCTGTCTAAGGAGCCGCCTAGTGCCGGCCTTAAGCCGGTGGATGGGGCTGAATTGAGGGTGGCTGACACGGCAATGTCGCACTCGTGTCTCTGCTCCTTCGGGCCTTTGGGCATGCATTTAACAGCTGAGGTGAGGGAAAAAATCTAAGAGAGAATTTATTGAGTTGTTCTCCCTTCTCCCTCTTGAGCAGTCTTTTGAGATTCCTGAGGATTCAAAAAAGGACGTGACCAAGAAGGAAGAGGAGGAGAGGAAAAAACGCTATAGGAAATTGCCTAAAACCTGTACGAATTGGTTCCAGGCGTTCATAATTTATGCAAGTGTTTTTTCAGGTAGATTCCCAGATCAGGACTTTTGGGGCTTTGTTTTGTTACCTGGACGAGGTAGCGGCTGCTCAGAGGACCTACGGGGGTATGGCGTGGTGGTCCTATGACGAGCAGTTCCGGCAACGCCTGTCAGTCAAACCGGATATGAGGTGGGACGACCGGGACATGGGTTTATGGCTCAAGATAATGACACCTGAGCAGCAGCGGAGGCGGAAAAAAATGGCTGTGACGTCATCAGAGGCGGGGAGCAGCGGAACACTGGAGCTGAGGGCTATATCTGTCCCTGCTACCAAGCAGGGTAAAGTCAGTATGAAAATGGCTCACGGCCCTAGAGGGCCTGATGTTGAGGTGGCAGTTCTTACTGGGGAGCAGGTCATTGACGATATGGGTGTGCCTGATGTGTATTTTGGGGGTATTGTGGAGGACAGTGGTAGTGAGGGGGAGGGGATTGGGCCTGATGCGCAGGGAGAGTTGAGTGGTGTGGAAGCTAGGGCAAATCAATCCGGCCATATTTTTGCAGGCCCTGGGCCTAGTGGGGGAGGTTTTTCTGGGGAGGATGTGCCATTACTCACTGCTAAGCATAGGGGGGTGTTAGTGGATATGGAGTATGGGTCTGAGGAGAAGGAGGAGGAATTGAGTTAGATACAGGTGTAGTTGAGCTGTATTTAAACTCCTCAGAAGAAGAATTTGTCCCTCCTTCCCCTGGGGTCACTGTTAAGTCTGTGGAGCACTTTGGGGGGTCTAATGTTAAGCCTGATGCTGGTAGGGCCCATGGTGTTTGCAGCTCCCCTCCCAGGGTCCCTGTTTCTGTGAGGAGGGTTACGGGTGCTGATGTGGGTGACTCACATGTCAGTTTTTCTTTTGCAGACGCTAGTTCCACAGGGCAATGGCCAGAGCCTCAGCCTGGTCCATCCACAGCGGCAGATGTTTTTGACGGCCTTGAGGAGGACTTCTCTGGCCTGCACGGCTCCTGGACTGACTCTATTCGTCTGGAGCCTGATGACTTCGTGCAGCAGGAAGTGCATCCTGTTGGTGGAAGCCAGGAGAGACGGGGGGTTATTCCGAGGGTGGGTGAGATGGCGAGTGGTAGCGGTGTGGCCAGGGCTGGTACAACCTCCGACCGTGGGGCTAGAAGGGGGTAGTCGGCCAACCAGGCCTGGAGATGGTGTTGGTTTAGGGAGGGGTAGGTCACGGCGACAGCCTGTGGCAGAGGTTACGTGGCCTGGTGGAGATGGTTATGGAGCTCCCAAGAGAGGTAGGGGTGTTTACGGCTAGGGGGTCCAGCCTTATTAGGGGGGGAGGGGCGGGAGAGGTGTTGTACAAGGGGACATGTATTCACGTGATGCTGTTTTTCAGGATCAACCACGGCAGTCGTGCCAGCAGGTACGGTCGGCTGTCAGGATTCCAGACAGAGGTGAAAGGATTACGGAGCAGCGCATCGGCGGGCTCCAGACGGCGCTTGTCAGCTTCCCAAGTGGTCAGCGTTGGGCAGAGACTTTAGCAGGTGAGACAGGTTTAATTGCTGTACAAAGGGGGGGTTTAGGGGAGTCTAGTGCTCAGGAAGCGAGTTGTGATTCAGTGACTGGGAGAGTCGTGGCTGGCTTAAGGGATTTACTGTCGAAGTTGGAGGGGGTTCCCTCTGCTGCGGGGTCTTCCGTGGAGAGGTCGTGGTTACCTCTGGCTGGGGTTCCGGTCGTTCAGGATTTAGGGAGGAGCGAGGTTAGTGGGGTACATGTCTCGGGGTACAAGGAGGGTGTTGTGGATGCAGGGCTGTCTAAGGAGCCGCCTAGTGCCGGCCTTAAGCCGGTGGATGGGGCTGAATTGAGGGTGGCTGACACGGCAATGTCGCACTCGTGTCTCTGCTCCTTCGGGCCTTTGGGCATGCATTTAACAGCTGAGGTGAGGGAAAAAATCTATAAGAGAGAATTTATTGAGTTGTTCTCCCTTCTCCCTCTTGAGCAGTCTTTTGAGATTCCTGAGGATTCAAAAAAGGACGTGACCAAGAAGGAAGAGGAGGAGAGGAAAAAACGCTATAGGAAATTGCCTAAAACCTGTACGAATTGGTTCCAGGCGTTCATAATTTATGCAAGTGTTTTTTCAGGTAGATTCCCAGATCAGGACTTTTGGGGCTTTGTTTTGTTACCTGGACGAGGTAGCGGCTGCTCAGAGGACCTACGGGGGTATGGCGTGGTGGTCCTATGACGAGCAGTTCCGGCAACGCCTGTCAGTCAAACCGGATATGAGGTGGGACGACCGGGACATGGGTTTATGGCTCAAGATAATGACACCTCTGAGAGCCGCCCAGTCCTTTCGGTCAGGAGTCGGTGGCTCTTCCAGCAATGGGTCTCCGGCGCCCGTTAAGAAGGGATATTGCTTTGCATACAATGATAAATTCTGTAAATGGGGAACCGGTTGTAAGTTTATACACGAGTGCTCTGGGTGTGGGGGATCCCACCCCTATGTTAAGTGTTTCAAAAAGGGTCGGGAGGCTCAGGTGACGCGCCTGAAAAAGGGGGCAACTCCTGTGAAGCTAGGTGCGATGGAACCTTTACGCTAGGCGTCAGGGTTGTCGTGAGGAAGCGGCCTTGATATGGCACGGCCTTCAGTTTGGTTTTGTGATTCCGTCACAAGGGGAGTGCGGGTTTTTTCGAGGTAATTTGAGAATTTATTGAGTTGTTCTCCCTTCTCCCTCTTGAGCAGTCTTTTGAGATTCCTGAGGATTCAAAAAAGGACGTGACCAAGAAGGAAGAGGAGGAGAGGAAAAAACGCTATAGGAAATTGCCTAAAACCTGTACGAATTGGTTCCAGGCGTTCATAATTTATGCAAGTGTTTTTTCAGGTAGATTCCCAGATCAGGACTTTTGGGGCTTTGTTTTGTTACCTGGACGAGGTAGCGGCTGCTCAGAGGACCTACGGGGGTATGGCGTGGTGGTCCTATGACGAGCAGTTCCGGCAACGCCTGTCAGTCAAACCGGATATGAGGTGGGACGACCGGGACATGGGTTTATGGCTCAAGATAATGACACCTCTGAGAGCCGCCCAGTCCTTTCGGTCAGGAGTCGGTGGCTCTTCCAGCAATGGGTCTCCGGCGCCCGTTAAGAAGGGATATTGCTTTGCATACAATGATAAATTCTGTAAATGGGGAACCGGTTGTAAGTTTATACACGAGTGCTCTGGGTGTGGGGGATCCCACCCCTATGTTAAGTGTTTCAAAAAGGGTCGGGAGGCTCAGGTGACGCGCCTGAAAAAGGGGGCAACTCCTGTGAAGCTAGGTGCGATGGAACCTTTACGCTAGGCGTCAGGGTTGTCGTGAGGAAGCGGCCTTGATATGGCACGGCCTTCAGTTTGGTTTTGTGATTCCGTCACAAGGGGAGTGCGGGTTTTTTCGAGGTAATTTGAAGTCGGCCCGCCAGTGGCCTGGCATGGTTTTGGAGAAATTGTGTAGAGAGGTGTCTTTGGGGCGCATGGCCGGCCCATTTGAAAGGCCTCCTATTGCAGATTTGAGGGTATCCCCGTTGGGAGTTGTTCCGAAATGTGAGAGTGGTAAATTCAGGTTAATCCATCATTTATCTTTCTCTAAAGGGGGATCGGTTAATGATGGTATCCAGCAGGAGTTGTCCTCAGTCAAGTATGCATCTTTCGATCAGGCGGTTAGTTTGGTCGGGAGGCTGGTCCCTCACATTGCAGGTGATAGCCCAGTAGTGGCATGGGGTGTGTTTCGATAGTTAAACAAAAAATTAGAAAGGGAGTTTGGATTAAATTTTGATTTGTGAGAGACAGCTAAGTGGCATTTTAAAGTTTGTACAAATCTTTCAGCCTGTCCATTAGAGGCTGGAAAATATGGAGCTGTCTTACAGTGTTTGATGTTATTTGTATCTAGAAATGTTTCAAATTCATGTGATATGAACTGTGGACCATTGTCTGAGACTAAAGTTTGTGGCAGTCCAAATCTTGCAAACATACTGGAAAGAACGACAATGGTTTGCTGTGTTGTAGTACTTGACATTTGAACTACTTCTGGCCACTTGGAATGAGCATCCACAGCCACCAAATACATTCGTCCATCCACTGGCCCTGCAAAATCAACATAGATTCTTGTCCAAGGTTCATTTGGCCATGGCCAAGTTTTTGAGGTGTCCCTGCTGGGATTCCGCTGTGTCTGTGCACATGCATTGCAAGCAGCTACATAAGAAGCAATATCTGTATCCAATTTAGGCCACCAAAAATATTCTCATTCTCTTTGCTTCATTTTTACTACACCCTGGTGTGAGCTGTGTAGTAACTTTAATGCTAATGTTTGCAGTAAGTTTGGAATTATCTCTCGTGACCCCCATAACAGACAGCCTGAGTCATGCACAATTTCCTTCTTCCTTGTAAAATATGGCTGAAGGTCAGAGCAAACTACTTTAGGCCACCCATGTTGAACAAAAGACTTGATTTCCTGTAAGGTAGAATCAGAGCATGTATAAGTAGCAATCACTTTGGAATTTAGATTTACAGGCTGTGGAGGGGTTTCTATGATTTCAGAAGATGCTGTCATGTGATGTACCATTGGTAATCTTGAAGACATATTCACAATCGTATGATCACTGTGGCATCGATATTTAATGGAGTAGTTGTAAGCCACCAGCTGAAGTGCATAGCGCTGAAGTCGAGCAGCTGTTGTGTTGGAGATACCCTTCTGAGGGTGCAGAATGGACAAAAGTGGTTTATGATCCGTGATCAGAGTAAAAGGTCTGCCATATATATAAATGTGGAATTTCTTCACATTGCTAAAGCTTCCCGATCAATCTGGGCATAATTTCTCTCAGATGGAGTTAGAGATCTGGATGCAAAAGACACAGGACGTTCAGAACCATCGGGCATAATGTGTGAAAGTACTGCACCTAAACCATATGGTGAAGCATCGCAGGCTAGTACCAAAGGCTTCTTAAGGTCATAGTGGACAAGGAGTCTTGATTCCAGAAGAAGCTGCTTAGAGCGTTCAAATGCTCGTGTACATAAGTCAGTCCACGTCCACTGGTTTTTACTATCTAAAAGACCGTGTAGTGGATATAGTAAATGAGCCAAATTTGGTAAAAATCTGTGATAGTAATTGAGCAACCCCAAGTAAGAACGTAGCTGAGATACATTAACAGGGGTGGGAGCATGAACCAGCGCTTTCACTTTTTCAGCAGTTGTGTGTAGACCATTCTTGTCCACTACATGTGCACAATATTCTAAACTCTTGCAGAAGAACTTACACTTTTCCATGTTAACTTTCATTCCGAATTCCTGTAGGCGTTGTAAAACAGCTTCAACATTTGCTTTATGAGTGGCATCATTTTCACCAGTGATAAGCATGTCATCTAACATACAGTGGGTATGTGGAATACCTGCCAAGATCTCATCCATTATCCGTTGCCACACTGCAGGTGCTGGGGCAATGCCAAACACCATCCACGTATACTGAAAAAATCCTTTGTGACTGTTGATAGTTAACAGGTGTCTGGAGTCTGGATGCACCTCTAATTGTAAGTATGCTTGATGCAAGTCAATTTTTGTAAATTTTTCACCCCCTGCCAGAGAACTAAACAATTCTTCAATCTGTGGTAAAGGATACTGATCCACAAGTAATTGAGGGTTAAGGCCCACTCTGAAATCTCCACAGATGCAAAGGTCCCCATTTTTTTCTGACAGGAACTATTGGGGAAGCCCATTCACTGCTAGAAACTGGAACAATAATCCCCTGATTTCGTAGTCTTTCTAGTTCTGCTTCAATTTTAGGTTTAAGTGCAAATGGTACAACTCTTGGTTTTCAAAATTTTGGAATAGCATTTTCTTTTAGGTGAAGCTGAATCTGCTCGTCTTTCACTAAACCTAGGTTCCCATCAAATACAGTCTTATATTTGTGCTTTAGTGAATTAATCCAAAAAGAATTTGAATTGCCACTTTGGTCCAGCAGTTTGTTAAGCGGTAACTGTTGTGGTAACTTTGGCATGCCCAATGCTTGGATCCAGGATCTACCAAACAAAGGTGGTCCTCCTTTAGGTAAAATGTAGAGGCGTAGCTTTTTAGTTATACCATTAAATGTCACTGTAGGTGATACACACCCAATAGGCTTTATTATTTCATTTGAATATGTTTGCATGGTGACAGCTGTTGGAACAATTGGTTGCCTTAGTCCCAGGCAGTTCCAATCAGCAGTTGTGATAACAGAGACTGCTGCTTCTGTATCAACTTCCATAATGAGAGGTCTACCATCTATATTCACCTTTGCTTGCAGTTCTGGAATTTTATTTTCAAGGCTGTAGATCTGTAATGTGTATAATGGTTTGTCTTCCTCTGTATCAGTGTGTGGTGTATCTACTTGCACATGAAAAGCTGCACGTGACTTGCTGCCTTTCTTACTTTTATCTCTGTCTAAGGAACTTCTGCACACTCTCTTTGTATGACCAATCTTCCCACACCCATAGCAGGTGCTGTTCCTAAACCTGCAGGCATTTGCTGTGTGATTTGTGTCACCACATCTGTAACAGGCTGTCTGTGACCCTTGTCTAGCTGAATACTGTTTATTTAGGTGCATACTTGTATGAAAAACATCTACTTCCTTATCACAAACTGCCTGTGCTGGGGCCTGGAGCATTTGTGCATCTTTAGTAGCAAGTTCCATGACTGTAGCTATCTCTATAGCACGCTTTAGTGTTAACTCATCCTCTGCTAATAGTCTCTTTTGTACTGTACAGTCCATGAGTCCAATAACAAACATATCACGTAAAGCAGTGTTTAAATAATCACCAAATCTGCAGCTACTTGCTAGTTTCTTTAAACTGAACACATAATTTTTAATGTCCTCATGCTGCAATTGCTTGCGTGTGTAAAACTTAAAGCGTTCTTATATCTCCAGAGGCTTAGGTAGGTAGTGGTCAGATAACAGGCAGATCAGGTCAGACAGAGTTTTAGCATTAGGTTTATCTGGTGAGAGAATGTCCCTTAATGTAGTGTAAGCTGCTGAACCTATAGTTGTCAGAAACACAGCCACTTGCTTATCAGCTCCTATGTTATTTGCTGTACAATATAGCTCAACTGTTCAACCCATGTGTCCCATCTGTCTGTGCCTGCTGCAAACATAGGTAAGGTGCCAATAAGTGCCATTATAGGGTCAGACCACAGATCCTCGTCGCCAGCTGTTATTTTCTCTGTGTAGTCAGGATTAGAACATTCAGTTGTGTGCTGTTACCTTGTGTCTGATGTCTCTTGCACATATCATGAAGACTCTGCAGCAGGAACTTTAGATAACTTTTATTTAGCTACAACCACATGGCTTATTCATTAGCAGGTTCATCAGTAAAACTAACATGGCTTCTGATGATGTCACAGAGACCCAGACACACCCAGAGGGTGTGGTGAGCTGATTTTAAAGCTGCAGCACTTCTAACATATAATTATGAGACAAGGTTAGTGCAAAGATATAGTAAAAGCTGCAGTAATCTTAACAGAGACGGCGTTTAGGCTGTTGCCTGTTCACCCGGCCTCGCACCATTTATTGGGTTGTCGGGTGGACGAATTTCACTACGTGGACCTGTGCTTGCCCATGGGTTGCTCCATCTCATGTTAACTCTTTGAGAAATTCAGTACATTTCTTGAATGGGTTGTTGCGGAGCGGTCGGGCCTGTCATCACTGGTTCATTACCTTGATGATTTTTTGTTGGTGGGCCCGGCGGGTTCTGGTGATTGTAAGCTTTTGCAGGAGGTATGCTATCGGGTTGCGTCTGAGTTTGGCGTTCCCATTGCGCTTGAAAAATCTGAAGGCCCGGTGAAATCTCTAGAATTTTTGGGTATTACCATTGATTCTGTGAAAATGGAATGCAGGCTTCCCTGGGGCAAGGTGGTTGACTTGTTGGCAGTCATTGAACAATTTTTGCAGGTAAAAAAGGTTACGCTGTGGGAGATGCAATCGTTAGTGGTCAAGTTTAACTTTGCGTGCAGAATTATCCCGATGGGGAGGGTTTTCTGCAGGAGGTTATCCTTGGCTACTGCCGGGGTAGTAAAACCGCATCATTTTATTTGGCTTCCCAAGGAGTTGAAAGATGATTTGAGCGTGTGGAGGCAATTTTTGCTGGGTTTTAATGGCGCAACTTTAATTCAAACAGTCAGGTTGTCCAACGAGGAGCTTGGTCTAGTGACTGATTCAGCAGGCGGTTGCGGTTTTGGCGCCTACTTTAGGGGCCATTGGTGCGCAGATAGGTGGCCTTCTGAATGGATTTCACTGGGTTTGGTTAAGAACCTGGTGTTCCTAGAGTTATTCCCTTTTGTGGTTTCCCTGTTTGTGTGGGAGGGTGACTTGTGGAATAAGGCTGTGGTTTTCTATTCAGACAATATGGGTGTGGTGTATGCATTGAATACATTGACAGCGAGGTCATTGCCTGTATTGAGATTGTTGCGAGTGTTGGTCTTGAAATGTTTGCAGCTGAATGTTTGCATTAAGGCTAAGCACATTCCGGGAGTTTTTAACGCTATAGCAGATTCCTTACCTCGCTTTCAGTGGCAGCGCTTTCGGGATCTGGTCCCTCACGCAGACACAGAGGGTTGCCCGTGCCCAAGTTACCTGTGGCGACTTGGAGTGGAGGACTGGCTGGACTGGTAAATGCTTCTCTAGCTCCAGGTACCTGGGCAGCTTATTCTAAAGTGTGGTGGGAGTGGGAACTCAGATTGGCTGGTAGAGCGGGAGATGAAGGTGTATCAGACCTTACCGCTTTTTTATTGGACTGGATGGTGGAATGGGGTGTTTCGAAGTTATCGCATTCTGCGATGGACAGGAGATTGGCAGCCTTGGCTTTCCGTTTTAAGCTATTAGGTTTGCGGGATATTACAAAAGGTTTTTGTGTCCGGCAGGTCTTGAAAGGTTTGAAGAGAGGTGTGGTGGGGCATACTTTGGAGCATCGGCACCCTATTACCTTTTCGCTGCTTTGCAGTATATTTAAGGTGTTGGGGGTTGTATGCGTATCGGATTTTGAGGCTTGCTTGTTCCGTTTGGCTTTTGTTTTTGCATTTTTCGGGGCATTTAGGATTTTTGAATTAGTCAGTAAAAACTTGGCATCAATGGGTGGTTTGGCATTGGTGGATGTGACGTTATTTGAATTTAAGATGGAGATATTTTTGAGGCGAAGCAAGACGGATCAGATGGGGCGGAGAAGAACGATAGTTCTTTTTCCCAATGGTTTGGAGGTTTGTCCTTGGCGGTGTCTAAGGTATTATTTGGGAGTATGGCCCCTGGTTGGGGGTTCTTTGTTGGTCCACCAAGATGGACGGCCGCTGTCACAGTTTCAGTTCCGGGCAATTTTATCTAAGTCATTGTTGAAGTTGGGTTTTCACGCAGGGGAGTTTGGGTCTCATTCTTTCCGCATAGAGGCGGCAACAGAGGCTTCGCTGAGGGGTTTATCTGACACATTTGTTAAGGGCACTGGTAGGTGGGATTCCAGGAGGTTCCGCCTGTATGTCCGTCCTGAGTTGAGTGTTTAAGACAGTGTTTCTTGTTACGGTTAATTTTCTGTGTTCTAGGTGTGGAGCGTGTGTGGCTGTTCGGCCACTCGTTTATTTATTGGGCGCGAAGAGCTGCTGCAATGAAAGTGGATGGCTTGCAGCTGGGTTTTTCCAAGTCTCGCTGTGATGTTAAATGGTTCGGTGTTAGGGGGCTACGTTGGGACAGGTTGTTGCCCCTGGTTGTTTACTATTGCAAAACTTTTCGGCCTCCAACTGTGTTGCTGGTTCATGCTGGGGGTAACGATCTTGGTTTCTTACCACAAAGGGAGCTGGTGAGAATAATGAAGAAGGCGGCATTGGGAGGTTATTGGTTTTATACCCTGAGCTTAAGATTGTTTGGTCTGACATTTTACCAAGGAGAGTTTGGAGGGCAGCTTGGGACCCTGTTCGTCTAGACAAGAGCAGGAGAAAGGTTATCAAGTTGATGGGTTCCTTTGTTCGGAGATTGGGGGGCTTGGTGGTGCATCACCCAGACTTAGCGGAGGTGGGACAGGGTGAATTTTATTCCCCGGACGAGGTGCATCTCAATGACTTTGGGCTGCAGCTGTTTATACTTGATTTTAAGGAGAATTTGTGCAGAATTGAAGAGTTGGCGGGACTGGCCTGAGGTGTCATTCCAGTCGGTGGCGGGGGTGCTAGCCCTTACAATTACAGCAGGTTATGGCCAATTGTTAATGCGGAGGTATTTTGGATTCCCATAGGGGGAATTCAAGTTTGGGTTTCTAAGGGCAAGGGGTTCCTTAGAGGCTTTATGTTTTATTATTGACGGGCCCAATCACTTGCACGGTTGGGTCCATTGGTGGATTGACGGCCATAGATATAAAGAAATAAGTAGGGACTAGTACCACTGTTTTTTTGGGGGTATGTTATGTATATGTGGTTGCAATATTTTGTATTGTTATTTATTAAGTTATTAAAGTTTTTTACAATTATTTATTAAAATAAAGGAGCTGCGGCCAATTTTCACCAACGCTAAGTCTAGTGTCTTATTTTGTTCATTATGTATTATAAATGTTAAAGGTGGTGTTGAAGGTAAGGGCCGGATTGTGACGAAATAGCAGGTCATGTCACATGTAAGTGTCACAAGCTTCATACACACAGGTCATGTCACATGTAAGTGTCACAAGCTTCATACACACAGGTACTGTCACATGTAAGTGTCACAAACTTCATACACACAGGTACTGTCACATGTAAGTGTCACAAGCTACATACACACAGGTACTGTCACATGTAAGTGTCACAAGCTTCATACACACAGGTACTGTCACATGTAAGTGTCACAAACTTCATACACACAGGTACTGTCACATGTAAGTGTCACAAGCTACATACACACAGGTACTGTCACATGTAAGTGTCACAAGCTACATACACACTGGTACTGTCACATGTAAGTGTCACAAGCTACATACACACTGGTACTGTCACATGTAAGTGTCACAAGCTACATACACACTGGTACTGTCACATGTAAGTGTCACAAGCTTCATACACACAGGTACTGTCACATGTAAGTGTCACAAGCTTCATACACACAGGTACTGTCACATGTAAGTGTCACAAGCTACATACACACAGGTACTGTCACATGTAAGTGTCACAAGCTACATACACACAGGTACTGTCACATGTAAGTGTCACAAGCTTCATACATACAGGTTCTGTCACATGTAAGTGTCACAAGCTACATACACACAGGTACTGTCACATGTAAGTGTCACAAGCTACATACACACAGGTACTGTCACATGTTAGTGTCACAAGCTTCATACACACAGGTACTGTCACATCTAAGTGTCACAAGCTACATACACATAGGTACTGTCACATGTAAGTGTCACAAGCTACATACACACAGGTACTGTCACATGTAAGTGTCACAAGCTACATACACACAGTACTGTCACATGTAAGTGTCACAAGCTGCATACACATAGGTATTGTCACATGTAGGTGTCACAAGCTACATACACACAGGTACTGTCACATATAAGTGTCACAAGCTACATACACACAGGTACTGTCACACGTAAGTGTCACAAGCTACATACACACAGGTACTGTCACACGTAAGTGTCACAAGCTACATACACACAGGTACTGTCACATGTAAGTGTCACAAACTACATACACACAGGTACTGTCACACATAAGTGTCACAAGCTACACACAGGTACTGTCACATATAAGTGTCACAAGCTACATACACATAGGTACTGTCACATGTAAGTGTCACAAGCTACATACACACAGTTCTGTCACATGTAAGTGTCACAAGCTTCATACACTGTCACACAAGTACTGTCACATGTAAGTGTCACAAGCTTCATACACACAGGTACTGTCACATGTAAGTGTCACAAGCTACATACACAGGTACTGTCACATGTAAGTGCCACAAGCTTCATACACACAGGTACTGTCACATGTAAGTGTCACAAGCTACATACACACAGGTACTGTCACATGTAAGTGCCACAAGCTACATACACACAGGTACTGTCACATGTAAGTGTCACAAGCTTCATACACATAGGTACTGTCACATGTAAGTGTCACAAGCTACATACACACAGTACTGTCACATGTAAGTGTCACAAGCTACATACACATAGGTACTGTCACATGTAAGTGTCACAAGCTTTATACACATAGGTACTGTCACATGTAAGTGTCACAAGCTACATACACACAGGTACAGTCACATGTAAGTGTCACAAGCTACATACACATAGGTACTGTCACATGTAAGTGTCACAAGCTACATACACACAGTTACTGTCACATGTAAGTGTCACAAGCTTCATACACACAGGTACTGTCACATGTAAGTGTCACAAGCTTCATACACACAGGTACTGTCACATGTAAGTGTCACAAGCTTCATACAAACAGGTACTGTCACATGTAAGTGTCACAAGCTTCATACACACAGTACTGTCACATGTAAGTGTCACAAACTACATACACACAGGTACTGTCACATGTAAGTGTCACAAGCTACATACACACAGATAGTGTCACATGTAAGTGTCACAAGCTACATACACACAGGTACTGTCACATGTAAGTGTCACAAGCTTCATACACACAGGTACTGTCACATGTAAGTGTCACAAGCTTCATGCACACAGGTACTGTCACATGTAAGTGTCACAAGCTTCATACACACAGGTACTGTCACATGTAAGTGTCACAAGCTTCATACACACAGGTACTGTCACATGTAAGTGTCACAAGCTACATACACACAGATAGTGTCACATGTAAGTGTCACAAGCTACATACACACAGGTACTGTCACATGTTAGTGTCACAAGCTACATACACACAGGTACTGTCACATGTAAGTGTCACAAGCTACATACACATAGGTACTGTCACATGTTAGTGTCACAAGCTACATACACCCAGGTACTGTCACATGTAAGTGTCACAAGCTACATACACACAGGTACTGTCACATGTAAGTGTCACAAGCTTCATACACACAAGTACTGTCACATGTAAGTGTCACAAGCTACATACGCACAGGTACTGTCACATGTAAGTGTCACAAGCTACATACGCACAGGTACTGTCACATGTAAGTGTCACAAGCTACATACACATAGGTACTGTCACATGTAATTGTCACAAGCTTCATACACACAAGTACTGTTGCATGTAAGTGTCACAAGCTACATACACACAGGTACTGTCACATGTTAGTGTCACAAGCTACATACACACAGGTACTGTCACATGTAAGTGTCACAAGCTACATACACACAGGTACTGTCACATGTTAGTGTCACAAGCTACATACACACAGGTACTGTCACATGTAAGTGTCACAAGCTACATACACACAGGTACTGTCACATGTTAGTGTCACAAGCTACATACACACAGGTACTGTCACATGTAAGTGTCACAAGCTACATACACACAGGTACTGTCACATGTAAGTGTCACAAGCTTCATACACACAAGTACTGTCACATGTAAGTGTCACAAGCTACATACGCACAGGTACTGTCACATGTAAGTGTCACAAGCTACATACGCACAGGTACTGTCACATGTAAGTGTCACAAGCTACATACACACAGGTACTGTCACATGTTAGTGTCACAAGCTACATACACACAGGTACTGTCACATGTAAATGCCACAAGCTACATACACACAGGTACTGTCACATGTTAGTGTCACAAGCTACATACACACAGGTACTGTCACATGTAAGTGTCACAAGCTACATACACACAGTACTGTCACATGTAATTGTCACAAGCTTCATACACACAAGTACTGTCACATGTAAGTGCCACAAGCTACATACACACAGGTACTGTCACATGTTAGTGTCACAAGCTACATACACACAGGTACTGTCACATGTAAGTGTCACAAGCTACATACACACAGGTACTGTCACATGTTAGTGTCACAAGCTACATACACACAGGTACTGTCACATGTAAGTGCCACAAGCTACATACACACAGGTACTGTCACATGTTAGTGTCACAAGCTACATACACACAGGTACTGTCACATGTAAGTGTCACAAGCTACATACACACAGGTACTGTCACATGTAATTGTCACAAGCTTCATACACACAAGTACTGTCACATATAAGTGCCACAAGCTACATACACACAGGTACTGTCACATGTTAGTGTCACAAGCTACATACACACAGGTACTGTCACATGTAAGTGTCACAAGCTACATACACACAGGTACTGTCACATGTTAGTGTCACAAGCTACATACACACAGGTACTGTCACATGTAAGTGTCACAAGCTACATACACACAGGTACTGTCACATGTTAGTGTCACAAGCTACATACACACAGGTACTGTCACATGTAAGTGTCACAAGCTTCATACACACAGGTACTGTCACATGTAATTGTCACAAGCTTCATACACACAAGTACTGTCACATGTAAGTGCCACAAGCTACATACACACAGGTACTGTCACATGTAAGTGTCACAAGCTACATACACACAGGTACTGTCACATGTAAGTGTCACAAGCTACATACACACAGGTACTGTCACATGTTAGTGTCACAAGCTACATACACACAGGTACTGTCACATGTAAGTGTCACAAGCTACATACACACAGGTACTGTCACATGTTAGTGTCACAAGCTACATACACACAGGTACTGTCACATGTAAGTGTAACAAGCTTTATACACACAGTTACTGACATATGTTAGTGTCACAAGCTTCATACACACAGGTACTGTGCACTCACCTTTACACTGGGTCACTATACAAGTGACGATGAGGATGAAGACCTGAAGATTCATGTTTGCTGTTAAGAATCACAGGCTGGAATGGCTTGTGAGCGAGAAGGAGGAAACGTCTCACTGAACCAGCAGAATTTAACTGATTTGACTTCCTCACAGGAAAACATGAGAACTAGCAGATAAACATAAGTACATAAACATATGTAAGTATATGTGTATGTGAGTGTGATTGTGTGTGTGTGTAAGTATATGTGTATGTGAGTGTGAGTGTATGTGTATGTGAGTGTGATTGTATGTGTATGTGAGTGTGATTGTGTATGTGTGTAAGTATATGTGTATGTGAGTGTGATTGTATGTGTAAGTATATGTGTATGTGTGTGACAGTGTGTGTGTACGTATATGTGTATGTGAGTGTGATTGTGTGTGTGTATAAGTATATGTGTATGTGAGTGTGATTTAGTGTGTGTAAGTATATGTGTATATGAGTGTGATTGTGTATCTGTGTAAGTATATGTGTATGTGAGTGTGACAGTGTGTTTAAGTATATATGTATGTGAGTGTGAGTGTGATTGTGTTTGTAAATATATGTGTATGTTAGTGCGATTGTGTATGTGTGTAAGTATATGTGTATGTGAGTGTGACAGTGTGTTTAAGTATATATGTATGTGAGTGTGATTGCGTTTGTAAGTATATGTGTGAGTGTGATTGTGTGTATGTAAGTATATGCGTATGTGAGTGTGATTGTGTGTGTGTGTGTAAGTATATGTGTATGTGAGTGTGACAGTGTGTGTGTACGTACATGTGTATGTGAGTGTGATTGTGTGTGTGTAAGTATATGTGTATGTGAGTGTGTGTGTGTAAGTATATGTGTATGTGAGTGTGACAGTGTGTGTGTACGTATATTTGTATGTGAGTGTGACAGTGTGTGTGTAAGTATATGTGTATGTGAGTGTGATTGTGTGTGTGTGTAAGTATATGTGTATGTGAGTGTGATTGTGTGTGTAAGTATATGTGTATGTGAGTGTGATTGTGTATGTAAGTATATGTCTATGTGAGTGTGATTGTGTAAGTATATGTGTATGTGAGTGTGACAGTGTGTGTGTACGTATATGTGTATGTGAGTGTGACTGTGTGTGTAAGTATATCTGTATGTGAGTGTGACAGTGTGTGTGTACGTATATATGTGTATGTGAGTGTGACTGTGTGTGTAAGTATATGTGTATGTAAGTGTGACAGTGTGTGTGTAAGTATATGTGTATGTGAGTGTGATTGTGTGTGTGTGTAAGTATATGTGTATGTGAGTGTGACAGTGTGTGTGTAAGTATATGTGTATGTGAGTGTGATTGTGTGTGTGTAAGTATATGTGTATGTGAGTGTGACAGTGTGTGTGTACGTATATGTGTATGTGAGTGTGACTGTGTGTGTAAG
Source organism: Bombina bombina (assembly GCF_027579735.1). Lineage (NCBI taxonomy): Eukaryota > Metazoa > Chordata > Amphibia > Anura > Bombinatoridae > Bombina > Bombina bombina. Next base: position 13,209,565 of record NC_069502.1, on the reverse strand, counting down.
TATATCTGTATGTGAGTGTGACAGTGTGTGTGTACGTATATGTGATGTGACAGACCCTTCTGTCAGGACTGAAGGAGTTAACTGTGTTTAGCTTTAAGAAACTATTTTCTAAACACAAGTTGCTGGCTCCAGCTATAATCTAATTAGTGCTAAGCATTCTATTGTTTGATCACCTCCAGAGAGAAAACTCCTAAGTGATAAGAAGGGCCAAGAGTGTCTTGTGGTTGAAGTGTTTAAGTAATATAATTCTATTGTATCATGTCAAAGGGCTTGTTCCCTCCATGTAATGTACATCAGCCTTTCAACCCCCATCTGGGGGGGGGGGGGTCAGACCTGTATAAATACTAGGCATAGCCTTTAATAAATGTCATTCTGTTTTAAACCTGATGTGGAGCCTGGTCTCATGTTTGTGGGGTAAACTGGTTGGGGTTGTGAATTGCTGATTCCCTATTCAGGACATTGTTCCCTGGTATTAACCCTTGGTACACTGTTGGTACCGTAACAATTGGTGGCAAGCGACGGAATGAACCTTATCGCCCAGAAGAGCAACTACACAAGCCAGTAACCTCAGGAAGAGGGGGATTATTACAATACTGACTAAGATGGAAAGAGTACCAGGGACAGAAGGAACCAATGGGCCCAGCATAGCAGACAGAACCCCCGAAGAAACAAGTTTTGATCGGGCGGTTAAAATAAGACTGGCACATTATGGCCCCAACCCATCTGCGGAAATTATCAACCGGGTCATAGCAGCTGTGGAGGCCAACCTACTTCGCCAAAGCGGCGCTGCAGCAAACCCAGTGGAAAAGAGAAAAGTAAATTTTGCAGCTTTTAAAAACTTCCTGGAAACAGAAGGAGAGATTGATGGGTACCTTGCGGATTTTGAGAGGCAATGTGCACTACACAAGGTACCCGCAGAGGACTGGGTCATGATATTATCCGGAAAATTATCCGGCCGGGCCAGTGAGGCTTTTCGGGCCATTCCAGATGAGGAAGTCGGGGATTATAATACTGTAAAAGAGGCTCTGCTCTCCAGGTATGCGGTTACACCGGAGGCATACCGAAGGCGGTTCAGAGACACTGTTAAATTAGCTGGTGATTCCTACCTTGAGTGGGCATGTAAGGTGCACCGCACAGCAGCTCACTGGATAGCGGGGTGCCAAGCCGTATCTGGGGAAGAGGTGCTGCAGCTATTCCTGTTGGAACATTGCTTCGACAAGTTACCCGCAGGAGTTCGAGAGTGGGTTCGGGACCGTAAACCCTCCAACCCTGCATGAAGCGGCTCGCTTGGCAGATGAGTATACGGATGCCCGCAAACTGGACACTGCTACCACTAAGCCGGCGGAATCACACGTAACCCTCAGCCTGCAGCCCGCTACGTAGAGGCGCAAGAATGCTGGGGCATCCTACATGAGGCAGACCTTGTGCAAGCTGCCCACCGGAATAACCGGCAACTGGTTAAAGTGAATGGGAAGGAGGTCAGTGGTCTACGGGATACTGGTGCTACCATAAACTTGCTTCGAAAGAACTTGGTGTCTGAGAAACAGCACACTGGAGACACTGTGGCTATGAGGGTAGCAGGGGGCACTGTGTTCCGCCTACCTGTTGCCAGGGTACATTTGGATTGGGGAGTGGGCGCTAGACCTGTGAATGTGGGGGTCATGAAGGATTTACCAGCTGATGTTCTCCTTGGAAATACCTTGGCCCCCCTTGTTTCTGCCTACGCTCCTATGGGTCCCGCCGATGTTAACCCTGTGACTACCCGTGCCCAGATCCGTGCAGCAGAGACTGACCCACCTGCTACTAAGCCCCAGGACGCTGAGCTCAGTAAATCTCTATCCGCTATTGATATGTGGGAGTCACGTTACAATGCGCTGATGAAGGAGAAGAGTCAAGTAGAGGATGAAATGGTCACGTTAAATAATCATGTAACAGTGCTAGCGGGAGAGAAGAGAAGTGCAGAGGAAAAAGCACGTTTAGAACAGGAATCTCTGCTAGACAAGCTGCACCGACAGACTGCAGAAAACACCAGCTTGAGAGTGGAACATGAAACCTTAAAGACTTAGCGAAACTGGAGGAGAAGCTGACGCTGGCTCATAGTGAGGTGCAGCAACTCAAGGGCACCCTATGTCAGTATGAAGGGATTGTGGATACCTATAAAGAGCAGGTACAGAAAACTCGTAAAGAAGCTGATGGGATTTTGAAGGACTGTTTAGCCCTAGTCTGGGCACTGAGGAAGTTGAACCCTTGTTTGTATGGACAGGAATTCTCTCTCATAACGGGAATACAGATGGATTATCCTGGCAAACGGACATGCCTACCACCTCCTAGTCCGGTCATCCCCAGGTTGACCCACAAAAGGGTCAAGCCGGGTCTGCCGGAGTGTTCCACAAGGGGGGAGCTATGTGACAGACCCTTCTGTCAGGACTGAAGGAGTTAATTGTGTTTAGCTAAGAAACTATTTTCTAAACACAAGTTGCTGGCTCCAGCTATAATTTAATTAGTGCTAAGCATTCTATTGTTTGATCACCTCCAGAGAGAAAACTCCTAAGTGATAAGAAGGGCCAAGAGTGTCTTGTGGTTGAAGTGTTTAAGTAATATAATTCTATTATATCATGTCAAAGGGCTTGTTCCCTCCATGTAATGTACAACAGCCTTTCAACCCCCATCTGGGGGGGGGGGGGGGGGGGTCAGACCTGCATAAATACTAGGCATCTAGCCTTTAATAAATGTCATTCTGTTTTAAACCTGATGTGGAGCCTGGTCTCATGTTTGTGGGGTAAACTGGTTGGGGTTGTGAATTGCTGATTCCCTATTCAGGACATTGTTCCCTGGTATTAACCCTTGGTACACTGTTGGTACCGTAACATGTGTATGTGAGTGTGACTGTGTGTGTAAGTATATGTGTATGTGAGTGTGACAGTGTGTGTGTAAGTATATGTGTATGTGAGTGTGATTGTGTGCGTGTGTGTAAGTATATGTGTATGTGAGTGTGACAGTGTGTGTGTAAGTATATGTGTATGTGAGTGTGATTGTGTGTGTGTAAGTATATGTGTATGTGAGTGTGACAGTGTGTGTGTACGTATATGTGTATGTGAGTGTGATTGTGTGTGTGTAAGTATATGTGTATGTGAGTGTGACAGTGTGTGTGTAAGTATATGTGTATGTGAGTGTGACAGTGTGTGTGTACGTATATGTGTATGTGAGTGTGACAGTGTGTGTGTAAGTATATGTGTATGTGAGTGTGACTGTGTGTGTAAGTATATGTGTATGTGAGTGTGATTGTGTGTGTGTAAGTATATGTGTATGTGAGTGTGACAGTGTGTGTGTAAGTATATGTGTATGTGAGTGTGATTGTGTGTGTGTGTGAAAGAATTTGTGTATGTGAGTGTGATTGTGTGTGTAAGTATATGTGTATGTGAGTGTGACAGTGTGTGTGTAAGTATATGTGTATGTGAGTGTGACTGTGTGTGTAAGTATATGTGTATGTGAGTGTGACAGTGTGTGTGTACGTATATGTGTATGTGAGTGTGACAGTGTGTGTGTAAGTATATGTGTATGTGAGTGTGACTGTGTGTGTAAGTATATGTGTATGTGAGTGTGATTGTGTGTGTGTAAGTATATGTGTATGTGAGTGTGACAGTGTGTGTGTAAGTATATGTGTATGTGAGTGTGACAGTGTGTGTGTAAGTATATGTGTATGTGAGTGTGATTGTGTGTGTGTAAGTATATGTGTATGTGAGTGTGATTGTGTGTGTAAATATGTGTATGTGAGTGTGATTGTGTGTGTACGTATATGTGTATGTGAGTGTGATTGTGTGTGTGTGTAAGTATATGTGTATGTGAGTGTGATTGTGTGTGTACGTATATGTGTATGTGAGTGTGATTGTGTGTGAGTGTAAGTATATGTGTATGTGAGTGTGATTGTGTGTGAGTGTAAGTATATGTGTATGTGAGTGTGATTGTGTGTGAGTGTAAGTATATGTGTATGTGAGTGTGATTGTGTGTGAGTGTAAGTATATGTGTATGTGAGTGTGATTGTGTGTGAGTGTAAGTATATGTGTATGTAAGTGTGACAGTGTGTGTGTAAGTATATGTGTATGTGAGTGTGATTGTGTGTGAGTGTAAGTATATGTGTATGTGAGTATTATTGTGTATGTGTATGTGAGTGTGACTGTGTGTGTAAGTATATGTGTATGTAAGTGTGACAGTGTGTGTGTAAGTATATGTGTATGTGAGTGTGATTGTGTGTGAGTGTAAGTATATGTGTATGTGAGTGTGACAGTGTGTGTGTAAGTATATGTGTATGTGAGTGTGATTGTGTGTGTGTAAGTATATGTGTATGTGAGTGTGACAGTGTGTGTGTACGTATATGTGTATGTGAGTGTGACTGTGTGTGTAAGTATATCTGTATGTGAGTGTGACAGTGTGTGTGTACGTATATGTGTATGTGAGTGTGATTGTGTGTGTGTGTAAGTATATGTGTATGTGAGTGTGACAGTGTGTGTGTAAGTATATGTGTATGTGAGTGTGATTGTGTGTGTGTAAGTATATGTGTATGTGAGTGTGACAGTGTGTGTGTACGTATATGTGTATGTTATTGTGTGTGTGTAAGTATATGTGTATGTGAGTGTGACAGTGTGTGTGTAAGTATATGTGTATGTGAGTGTGACAGTGTGTGTGTACGTATATGTGTATGTGAGTGTGACAGTGTGTGTGTAAGTATATGTGTATGTGAGTGTGACTATGTGTGTAAGTATATGTGTATGTGAGTGTGATTGTGTGTGTGTAAGTATATGTGTATGTGAGTGTGACAGTGTGTGTGTAAGTATATGTGTATGTGAGTGTGATTGTGTGTGTGTGTAAGTATATGTGTATGTGAGTGTGATTGTGTGTGTGTAAGTATATGTGTGAGTGTGACAGTGTGTGTGTACGTATATGTGTATGTGAGTGTGATTGTGTGTGTGTAAGTATATGTGAGTGTGAGTGTGATTGTGTAAGTATATGTGTATGTGAGTGTGACAGTGTGTGTGTACGTATATGTGTATGTGAGTGTGATTGTGTAAGTATATGTGTATGTGAGTGTGACAGTGTGTGTGTACGTATATGTGTATGTGAGTGTGACAGTGTGTGTGTACGTATATGTGTATGTGAGTGTGACAGTGTGTGTGTACGTATATGTGTATGTGATTGTGTGTGTGTAAGTATATGTGTATGTGAGTGTGATTGTGTATGTAAGTATATGTCTATGTGAGTGTGATTGTGTAAGTATATGTGTATGTGAGTGTGACAGTGTGTGTGTAAGTATGTGTGTATGTGACTGTGATTGTGTGTGTGTACGTATATGTGTATGTGAGTGTGATTGTGTGTGTGTGTAAGTATATGTGTATGTGAGTGTGATTGTATGTGTAAGTATATGTGTATGTGAGTGTGACAGTGTGTGTGTACGTATATGTGTATGTGAGTGTGATTGTGTGTGTGTGTAAGTATATGTGTATGTGAGTGTGACAGTGTGTGTGTAAGTATATGTGTATGTGAGTGTGATTGTGTGTGTGTGTAAGTATATGTGTATGTGAATGTGATTGTGTGTGTGTGTAAGTATTTGTGTATGTGAGTGTGATTGTATGTGTACGTATATGTGTATGTGAGTGTGATTGTGTGTGTACGTATATGTGTATGTGAGTGTGATTGTATGTGTACGTATATGTGTATGTGAGTGTGACAGTGTGTGTGTACGTATATATGTGTATGTGAGTGTGATTGTGTGTGTGTACGTATATGTGTATGTGAGTGTGATTGTGTGTGTGTACGTATATGTGTATGTGAGTGTGATTGTATGTGTAAGTATATGTGTATGTGAGTGTGTGTGTGTAAGTATATGTGTATGTGAGTATGATTGTGTATGTGTGTAAGTATATGTGTATGTGACTGTGATTGTATGTGTAAGTATATGTGTATGTGAGTGTGTGTGTGTAAGTATATGTGTATGTGAGTATGATTGTGTATGTGTGTAAGTATGTGTATGTGAGTGTGATTGTGTGTGTGTACGTATATGTGTATGTGAGTGTGATTGTGTGTGTAAGTATATGTGTATGTGAGTGTGACAGTTTGTGTGTACGTATATGTGTATGTGAGTGTGATTGTGTGTGTGTAAGTATATGTGTATGTGAGTGTGACAGTGTGTGTGTACGTATATGTGTATGTGAGTGTGATTGTGTGTGTGTAAGTATATTGTGTATGTGAGTGTGATTGTGTATGTGTGTAAGTATATGTGTATGTGAGTGTGATTGTGTGTGTAAGTATGTGTATGTGAGTGAGATTGTATTTGTGTAAGTATATGTGTATGTGAGTGTGACAGTGTGTGTTTACGTATATGTGTATGTGAGTGTGACAGTGTGTGTGTAAGTATATGTGTATGTGAGTGTGATTGTGTGTGTAAGTATATGTGTATGTGAGTGAGATTGTATGTGTGTAAGTATATGTGTATGTGAGTGTGACAGTGTGTGTGTACGTATATGTGTATGTGAGTGTCATTGTGTGTGTAAGTATATGTGTATGTGAGTGTGATTGTGTAAGTATATGTGTATGTGAGTGTGATTCTGTGTGTGTATATGTGTATGTGAGTGAGATTGTATGTGTGTAAGTATATGTGTATGTGAGTGTGACAGTGTGTGTGTACGTATATGTGTATGTGAGTGTGATTGTGTGTGTGTAAGTATATGTGTATGTGAGTGTGATTGTGTGTGTAAATATGTGTATGTGAGTGTGATTGTGTGTGTGTAAGTATATGTGTATGTTAGTGTGATTGTGTGTGTACGTATATGTGAGTGTGATTGCGTGTGTAAGTATATGTGTATGTGAGTGAGATTGTATGTGTGTACGTATATGTGTATGTGAGTGTGACAGTGTGTGTGTACGTATATATGTGTATGTGAGTGTGATTGTGTGTGTGTAAGTATATGTGTATGTGAGTGTGATTGTGTATGTGTGAAAGTATATGTGTATGTGAGTGTGATTGTATGTGTAAGTATATGTGTATGTTAGTGTGATTGTGTGTGTACGTATATGTGAGTGTGATTGCGTGTGTAAGTATATGTGTATGTGAGTGAGATTGTATGTGTGTACGTATATGTGTATGTGAGTGTGACAGTGTGTGTGTACGTATATATGTGTATGTGAGTGTGATTGTGTGTGTGTACGTATATTTGTATGTGAGTGTGATTGTGTATGTGTGAAAGTATATGTGTATGTGAGTGTGATTGTATGTGTAAGTATATGTGTATGTGAGTGTGATTGTGTGTGTGTAAGTATATGTGTATGTGAGTGTGACAGTATGTGTGAAAGTATATGTGTATGTGAGTGTGACAGTGTGTGTACGTATATGTGTATGTGAGTGTGACAGTGTGTGTACGTATATGTGTATGTGAGTGTGATTGTGTGTGTGTAAGTATATGTGTATGTAAGTGTGATTGTGTATGTGAGTGTGATTGTGTGTAAGTATATGTGTATGTAAGTGTGATTGTGTGTGTGTAAGTATATGTGTATGTGAGTGTGATTGTGTGTGTGTAAGTTTATGTGTATGTGAGTGTGATTGAGTGTGTAAGTATATGTGTATGTGAGTGTGATTGTATGTGTAAGTATATGTGTATGTGAGTGTGATTGTATGTGTAAGTATATGTGTATGTGAGTGTGATTGTGTGTGTGTAAGTATATGTGTATGTGAGTGTGATTGTATGTGTAAGTTTATGTGTATGTGAGTGTGATTGAGTGTGTAAGTATATGTTTATGTGAGTGTGATTGTATGTGTAAGTTTATGTGTATGTGAGTGTGATTGTGTGTATGTAAATATATGTGTATTTGAGTGTGATTGTATGTGTTAGTATATGTGTATGTGAGTGTGATTGTATGTTTAAGTATATGTGTATGTGAGTTTGATTGTGTGTGTGTGTGTAAGTATATGTGTATGTGAGTGTGACAGTGTGTGTGTACGTATATATGTGTATGTGAGTGTGATTGTGTTTGTGTAAGTATATGTGTATGTGAGTGTGATTGTGTATGTGTGAAAGTATATGTGTATGTGAGTGTGATTGTATGTGTAAGTATATGTGTATGTTAGTGTGACAGTGTGTGTGTACGTATATATGTGAGTGTGATTGCGTGTGTAAGTATTTGTGTATGTGAGTGTGACAGTGTGTGTGTACGTATATATGTGTATGTGAGTGTGATTGTATGTGTAAGTATATGTGTATGTGAGTGTGATTGTATGTGTGTGTGTAAGTATATCTGTATGTGAGTGTGACAGTGTGTGTGTATGTATATGTGTATGTGAGTGTGATTGTGTGTGTGTGTAAGTATATGTGTATGTGAGTGTGATTGTATGTGTAAGTATATGTGTATGTGAGTGTGATTGTATGTGTAAGTATATGTGTATGTGAGTGTGATTGTATGTGTAAGTATATGTGTATGTGAGTATGATTGTATGTGTAAGTATATGTGTATGTGAGTGTGACAGTGTGTGTGTACGTATATGTGTATGTGAGTGTGACAGTGTGTGTATAAGTATATGTGTATGTGAGTGTGATTGTGTGTGTGTGTAAGTATATGTGTATGTGAATGTGATTGTGTGTGTGTGTAAGTATTTGTGTATGTGAGTGTGATTGTATGTGTACGTATATGTGTATGTGAGTGTGATTGTGTGTGTACGTATATGTGTATGTGAGTGTGATTGTATGTGTACGTATATGTGTATGTGAGTGTGACAGTGTGTGTGTACGTATATATGTGTATGTGAGTGTGATTGTGTGTGTGTACGTATATGTGTATGTGAGTGTGATTGTGTGTGTGTACGTATATGTGTATGTGAGTGTGATTGTATGTGTAAGTATATGTGTATGTGAGTGTGTGTGTGTAAGTATATGTGTATGTGAGTATGATTGTGTATGTGTGTAAGTATATGTGTATGTGACTGTGATTGTATGTGTAAATATATGTGTATGTGAGTGTGTGTGTGTAAGTATATGTGTATGTGAGTATGATTGTGTATGTGTGTAAGTATGTGTATGTGAGTGTGATTGTGTGTGTGTACGTATATGTGTATGTGAGTGTGATTGTGTGTGTAAGTATATGTGTATGTGAGTGTGACAGTTTGTGTGTACGTATATGTGTATGTGAGTGTGATTGTGTGTGTGTAAGTATATGTGTATGTGAGTGTGACAGTGTGTGTGTACGTATATGTGTATGTGAGTGTGATTGTGTGTGTGTAAGTATATTGTGTATGTGAGTGTGATTGTGTATGTGTGTAAGTATATGTGTATGTGAGTGTGATTGTGTGTGTAAGTATGTGTATGTGAGTGAGATTGTATTTGTGTAAGTATATGTGTATGTGAGTGTGACAGTGTGTGTTTACGTATATGTGTATGTGAGTGTGACAGTGTGTGTGTAAGTATATGTGTATGTGAGTGTGATTGTGTGTGTAAGTATATGTGTATGTGAGTGAGATTGTATGTGTGTAAGTATATGTGTATGTGAGTGTGACAGTGTGTGTGTACGTATATGTGTATGTGAGTGTCATTGTGTGTGTAAGTATATGTGTATGTGAGTGTGATTGTGTAAGTATATGTGTATGTGAGTGTGATTCTGTGTGTGTATATGTGTATGTGAGTGAGATTGTATGTGTGTAAGTATATGTGTATGTGAGTGTGACAGTGTGTGTGTACGTATATGTGTATGTGAGTGTGATTGTGTGTGTGTAAGTATATGTGTATGTGAGTGTGATTGTGTGTGTAAATATGTGTATGTGAGTGTGATTGTGTGTGTGTAAGTATATGTGTATGTTAGTGTGATTGTGTGTGTACGTATATGTGAGTGTGATTGCGTGTGTAAGTATATGTGTATGTGAGTGAGATTGTATGTGTGTACGTATATGTGTATGTGAGTGTGACAGTGTGTGTGTACGTATATATGTGTATGTGAGTGTGATTGTGTGTGTGTAAGTATATGTGTATGTGAGTGTGATTGTGTATGTGTGAAAGTATATGTGTATGTGAGTGTGATTGTATGTGTAAGTATATGTGTATGTTAGTGTGATTGTGTGTGTACGTATATGTGAGTGTGATTGCGTGTGTAAGTATATGTGTATGTGAGTGAGATTGTATGTGTGTACGTATATGTGTATGTGAGTGTGACAGTGTGTGTGTACGTATATATGTGTATGTGAGTGTGATTGTGTGTGTGTACGTATATTTGTATGTGAGTGTGATTGTGTATGTGTGAAAGTATATGTGTATGTGAGTGTGATTGTATGTGTAAGTATATGTGTATGTGAGTGTGATTGTGTGTGTGTAAGTATATGTGTATGTGAGTGTGACAGTGTGTGTGTACTTATATATGTGTATGTGAGTGTGATTGTGTGTGTGTAAGTATATGTGTATGTGAGTGTGATTGTATGTGTAAGTATATGTGTATGTAAGTGTGACAGTGTGTGTGTAAGTATATGTGTATGTGAGTGTGACAGTATGTGTGAAAGTATATGTGTATGTGAGTGTGACAGTGTGTGTACGTATATGTGTATGTGAGTGTGACAGTGTGTGTACGTATATGTGTATGTGAGTGTGATTGTGTGTGTGTAAGTATATGTGTATGTAAGTGTGATTGTGTATGTGAGTGTGATTGTGTGTAAGTATATGTGTATGTAAGTGTGATTGTGTGTGTGTAAGTATATGTGTATGTGAGTGTGATTGTGTGTGTGTAAGTTTATGTGTATGTGAGTGTGATTGAGTGTGTAAGTATATGTGTATGTGAGTGTGATTGTATGTGTAAGTATATGTGTATGTGAGTGTGATTGTGTGTGTGTAAGTATATGTGTATGTGAGTGTGATTGTATGTGTAAGTTTATGTGTATGTGAGTGTGATTGAGTGTGTAAGTATATGTGTATGTGAGTGTGATTGTATGTGTAAGTTTATGTGTATGTGAGTGTGATTGTGTGTATGTAAATATATGTGTATTTGAGTGTGATTGTATGTGTTAGTATATGTGTATGTGAGTGTGATTGTATGTTTAAGTATATGTGTATGTGAGTTTGATTGTGTGTGTGTGTGTAAGTATATGTGTATGTGAGTGTGACAGTGTGTGTGTACGTATATATGTGTATGTGAGTGTGATTGTGTTTGTGTAAGTATATGTGTATATGAGTGTGATTGTGTATGTGTGAAAGTATATGTGTATGTGAGTGTGATTGTATGTGTAAGTATATGTGTATGTTAGTGTGACAGTGTGTGTGTACGTATATATGTGAGTGTGATTGCGTGTGTAAGTATTTGTGTATGTGAGTGTGACAGTGTGTGTGTACGTATATATGTGTATGTGAGTGTGACAGTGTGTGTGTACGTATATATGTGTATGTGAGTGTGATTGTATGTGTAAGTATATGTGTATGTGAGTGTGATTGTATGTGTGTGTGTAAGTATATCTGTATGTGAGTGTGACAGTGTGTGTGTATGTATATGTGTATGTGAGTGTGATTGTGTGTGTGTGTAAGTATATGTGTATGTGAGTGTGATTGTATGTGTAAGTATATGTGTATGTGAGTGTGATTGTATGTGTAAGTATATGTGTATGTGAGTGTGATTGTATGTGTAAGTATATGTGTATGTGAGTATGATTGTATGTGTAAGTATATGTGTATGTGAGTGTGACAGTGTGTGTGTACGTATATGTGTATGTGAGTGTGACAGTGTGTGTATAAGTATATGTGTATGTGAGTGTGATTTAGTGTGTGTAAGTATATGTGTTTATGAGTATGACTGTGTATCTGTGTAAGTATATGTGTATGTGAGTGTGATTGCGTTTGTAAGTATATGTGTGAGTGTGATTGTGTGTATGTAAGTATATGCGTATGTGAGTGTGATTGTGTAAGTATATGTGTATGTGAGTGTGATTGTGTATGTGTGTAAGTATATGTGTATGTAAGTGTAATTGTGTTTGTAAGTATATATGTATGTGAGTGTGATTGTGTATGTGTGTAAGTATATGAGCATGTGAGTGTGTGTTTGTGTAAGTTTATGAGTATGTGAGTGTTTGTAAGTATTTGTGTATGTGAGTGTAAGTATATGAGTTTGTGTAAGTATATGAGTATGTGAGTGTGTGTGTATGTTTATGAGTATGAAAGTGTGTGTGTAAGTATATATGTCTGTGAGTGTGACAGTGTGTGTGTAAGTATATGTGTATGTAAGTGTGATTGCGTGTGTAAGTATATGTGTATGTGAGTGTGATTGTGTGTGTGTAAGTATACAGTATGTGAGTGTGAATGTGTGTGTAGGTATATGTGTATGTGAGTGTGTGTGTAAGTATATGAGTATGTAAGTGTGATTGTGTGTGTGTGTGTGTGTGTAAGTATATGTGTATGTGAGTGTGATTGTGTGTGTGTAAGTATACAGTATGTGAGTGTGAATGTGTGTGTAGGTATATGTGTATGTGAGTGTGTGTGTAAGTATATGAGTATGTAAGTGTGATTGTGTGTGTGTGTGTGTGTGTGTAAGTATATGTGTATGTGAGTGTGATTGTGTGTGTGTAAGTATACAGTATGTGAGTGTGAATGTGTGTGTAGGTATATGTGTATGTGAGTTTGTGTGTAAGTGTGATTGTGTGTGTGTGTAAGTATGTTTATGTAAGTGTGATTGTGTGTGTGTAAGTATACAGTATGTGAGTGTGAATGTGTGTGTAGGTATATGTGTATGTGAGTTTGTGTGTAAGTATATGAGTATGTAAGTGTGATTGTGTGTGTGTGTGTAAGTATGTTTATGTAAGTGTGATTGTGTGTGTGTAAGTATATGTGTATGTGAGTGTGATTGTGTGTGTAAGTATATGTGTATGTGAGTGTGATGGTGTGTGTGTAAGTATATGTTTATGTAAGTGTGACAGTGTGTTTAAGTACATATGTATGTGAGTGTGATTGGGTTTGTAAGTATATGTGTATGTGAGTGTGACAGTGTGTGTGTACGTATATATGTGTATGTGAGTGTGATTGTGTGTGTACGTATATTTGTATGTGAGTGTGATTGTGTATGTGTGAAAGTATATGTGTATGTGAGTGTGATTGTATGTGTAAGTATATGTGTATGTGAGTGTGATTGTGTGTGTGTAAGTATATGTGTATGTGAGTGTGACAGTATGTGTGAAAGTATATGTGTATGTGAGTGTGACAGTGTGTGTACGTATATGTGTATGTGAGTGTGACAGTGTGTGTACGTATATGTGTATGTGAGTGTGATTGTGTGTGTGTAAGTATATGTGTATGTAAGTGTGATTGTGTATGTGAGTGTGATTGTGTGTAAGTATATGTGTATGTAAGTGTGATTGTGTGTGTGTAAGTATATGTGTATGTGAGTGTGATTGTGTGTGTGTAAGTTTATGTGTATGTGAGTGTGATTGAGTGTATGTGTATGTGTGTGAGTGTGATTGTATGTGTAAGTATATGTGTATGTGAGTGTGATTGTATGTGTAAGTATATGTGTATGTGAGTGTGATTGTGTGTGTGTAAGTATATGTGTATGTGAGTGTGATTGTATGTGTAAGTTTATGTGTATGTGAGTGTGATTGAGTGTGTAAGTATATGTTTATGTGAGTGTGATTGTATGTGTAAGTTTATGTGTATGTGAGTGTGATTGTGTGTATGTAAATATATGTGTATTTGAGTGTGATTGTATGTGTTAGTATATGTGTATGTGAGTGTGATTGTATGTTTAAGTATATGTGTATGTGAGTTTGATTGTGTGTGTGTGTGTAAGTATATGTGTATGTGAGTGTGACAGTGTGTGTGTACGTATATATGTGTATGTGAGTGTGATTGTGTTTGTGTAAGTATATGTGTATGTGAGTGTGATTGTGTATGTGTGAAAGTATATGTGTATGTGAGTGTGATTGTATGTGTAAGTATATGTGTATGTTAGTGTGACAGTGTGTGTGTACGTATATATGTGAGTGTGATTGCGTGTGTAAGTATTTGTGTATGTGAGTGTGACAGTGTGTGTGTACGTATATGTGTATGTGAGTGTGATTGTATGTGTAAGTATATGTGTATGTGAGTGTGATTGTATGTGTGTGTGTAAGTATATCTGTATGTGAGTGTGACAGTGTGTGTATGTATATGTGTATGTGAGTGTGATTGTGTGTGTGTGTAAGTATATGTGTATGTGAGTGTGATTGTATGTGTAAGTATATTGTATGTGAGTGTGATTGTATGTGTAAGTATATGTGTATGTGAGTGTGATTGTATGTGTAAGTATATGTGTATGTGAGTGTGATTGTATGTGTAAGTATATGTGTATGTGAGTGTGACAGTGTGTGTGTACGTATATGTGTATGTGAGTGTGACAGTGTGTGTATAAGTATATGTGTATGTGAGTGTGATTTAGTGTGTGTAAGTATATGTGTATGTGAGTGTGATTGTGTGTGTGTAAGTATTTGTGTATGTGAGTGTGATTGTATGTGTACGTATATGTGTATGTGAGTGTGATTGTGTGTGTACGTATATGTGTATGTGAGTGTGATTGTATGTGTACGTATATGTGTATGTGAGTGTGACAGTGTGTGTGTGTACGTATATGTGTATGTGAGTGTGATTGTGTGTGTGTACGTATATGTGTATGTGAGTGTGATTGTGTGTGTGTACGTATATGTGTATGTGTGTGATTGTATGTGTGTGTATATGTGTATGTTGTGTGTGTGTGTAAGTATATGTGTATGTGAGTATGATTGTGTATGTGTGTAAGTATATGTGTATGTGACTGTGATTGTATGTGTAAATATATGTGTATGTGAGTGTGTGTGTGTAAGTATATGTGTATGTGAGTATGATTGTGTATGTGTAAGTATGTGTATGTGAGTGTGATTGTGTGTGTACGTATATGTGTATGTGAGTGTGATTGTGTGTGTAAGTATATGTGTATGTGAGTGTGACAGTTTGTGTGTACGTATATGTGTATGTGAGTGTGATTGTGTGTGTGTAAGTATATGTGTATGTGAGTGTGACAGTGTGTGTGTACGTATATGTGTATGTGAGTGTGATTGTGTGTGTGTAAGTATATTGTGTATGTGAGTGTGATTGTGTATGTGTGTAAGTATATGTGTATGTGTGTGATTGTGTGTGTAAGTATGTGTATGTGAGTGAGATTGTATTTGTGTAAGTATATGTGTATGTGAGTGTGACAGTGTGTGTTTACGTATATGTGTATGTGAGTGTGACAGTGTGTGTGTAAGTATATGTGTATGTGAGTGTGATTGTGTGTGTAAGTATATGTGTATGTGAGTGTGATTGTGTAAGTATATGTGTATGTGAGTGTGACAGTGTGTGTGTACGTATATGTGTATGTGAGTGTGATTGTGTGTGTAAGTATATGTGTATGTGAGTGTGATTGTGTAAGTATATGTGTATGTGAGTGTGATTCTGTGTGTGTATATGTGTATGTGAGTGAGATTGTATGTGTGTAAGTATATGTGTATGTGAGTGTGACAGTGTGTGTGTACGTATATGTGTATGTGAGTGTGATTGTGTGTGTGTAAGTATGTGTATGTGAGTGTGATTGTGTGTGTAAATATGTGTATGTGAGTGTGATTGTGTGTGTGTAAGTATATGTGTATGTTAGTGTGATTGTGTGTGTACGTATATGTGAGTGTGATTGCGTGTGTAAGTATATGTGTATGTGAGTGTGATTGTATGTGTAAGTATATGTGTATGTGAGTGTGACAGTGTGTGTGTACGTATATATGTGTATGTGAGTGTGATTGTGTGTGTGTAAGTATATGTGTATGTGAGTGTGATTGTGTATGTGTGAAAGTATATGTGTATGTGAGTGTGATTGTATGTGTAAGTATATGTGTATGTTAGTGTGATTGTGTGTGTACGTATATGTGTATGTGAGTGAGATTGTATGTGTGTACGTATATGTGTATGTGAGTGTGACAGTGTGTGTGTACGTATATATGTGTATGTGAGTGTGATTGTGTGTGTGTACGTATATTTGTATGTGAGTGTGATTGTGTATGTGTGAAAGTATATGTGTATGTGAGTGTGATTGTATGTGTAAGTATATGTGTATGTGAGTGTGATTGTGTGTGTGTAAGTATATGTGTATGTGAGTGTGACAGTGTGTGTGTACGTATATATGTGTATGTGAGTGTGATTGTGTGTGTGTACGTATATATGTGTATGTGAGTGTGATTGTATGTGTAAGTATATGTGTATGTGAGTGTGACAGTGTGTGTGTAAGTATATGTGTATGTGAGTGAGACAGTATGTGTGAAGTATATGTGATAGTGAGTGTGACAGTGTGTGTACGTATATGTGTATGTGAGTGTGACAGTGTGTGTAAGTATATGTGTATGTGAGTGTGATTGTGTGTGTGTAAGTATATGTGTATGTAAGTGTGATTGTGTATGTGAGTGTGATTGTGTGTAAGTATATGTGTATGTAAGTGTGATTGTGTGTGTGTAAGTATATGTGTATGTGAGTGTGATTGTGTGTGTGTAAGTTTATGTGTATGTGAGTGTGATTGAGTGTGTGTATATATGTGTATGTGAGTGTGATTGTGTGTGTAAGTAGTTATGTGTATGTGAGTGTGATGTGTGTGTGTAAGTATATGTGTGTATGTGAGTGTGATTGTATGTGTAAGTTTATGTGTATGTGTGATGTGATTGAGTGTGTAAGTATATGTGTATGTGTGTGTGATTGTGTGTGTGTAAGTATATGTGTATGTGAGTGTGATTGTGTATTTGAGTGTGATTGTATGTGTTAGTATATGTGTATGTGAGTGTGATTGTATGTTTAAGTATATGTGTATGTGAGTTTGATTGTGTGTGTGTGTGTAAGTATATGTGTATGTGAGTGTGACAGTGTGTGTGTACGTATATATGTGTATGTGAGTGTGATTGTGTTTGTGTAAGTATATGTGTATGTGAGTGTGATTGTGTATGTGTGAAAGTATATGTGTATGTGAGTGTGATTGTATGTGTAAGTATATGTGTATGTAAGTGTGACAGTGTGTGTGTGTGTATATATGTGAGTGTGATTGCGTGTGTAAGTATTGTGTATGAGTGTGACAGTGTGTGTGTACGTATATATGTGTATGTGAGTGTGACAGTGTGTGTGTCGTATATATGTGTATGTGAGTGTGATTGTATGTGTAAGTATATGTGTATGTGAGTGTGATTGTATGTGGTGTGTGTAGTATATCTGTATGTGGTGTGACAGTGTGTGTGTATTGTTATATGTGTATGTGAGTGTGTGATATGTGTGTGAGTG